>NC_090979.1:300000-392500 GCF_040807025.1 Struthio camelus | reverse complement strand
CCTAACCCTAACCCTAACCCTAACCCTAACCCTAACCCTAACCCTAACCCTAACCCTAACCCTAACCCTAACCCTAACCCTAACCCTAACCCTAACCCTAACCCTAACCCTAACCCTAACCCTAACCCTAACCCTAACCCTAACCCTAACCCTAACCCTAACCCTAACCCTAACCCTAACCCTAACCCTAACCCTAACCCTAACCCTAACCCTAACCCTAACCCTAACCCTAACCCTAACCCTAACCCTAACCCTAACCCTAACCCTAACCCTAACCCTAACCCTAACCCTAACCCTAACCCTAACCCTAACCCTAACCCTAACCCTAACCCTAACCCTAACCCTAACCCTAACCCTAACCCTAACCCTAACCCTAACCCTAACCCTAACCCTAACCCTAACCCTAACCCTAACCCTAACCCTAACCCTAACCCTAACCCTAACCCTAACCCTAACCCTAACCCTAACCCTAACCCTAACCCTAACCCTAACCCTAACCCTAACCCTAACCCTAACCCTAACCCTAACCCTAACCCTAACCCTAACCCTAACCCTAACCCTAACCCCTAACCCTAACCCTAACCCCTAACCCTAACCCTAACCCTAACCCTAACCCTAACCCTAACCCTAACCCTAAATGGCTCTAACCCTTAACCCTTAACCCTTAACCCTTAACCCTTAACCCTTAACCCTTAACCCTTAACCCTTAACCCTTAACCCTTAACCCTTAACCCTTAACCCTTAACCCTTAACCCTTAACCCTTAACCCTTAACCCTTAACCCTTAACCCTTAACCCTTAACCCTTAACCCTTAACCCTTAACCCTCTGAGTGTAGGGTGACTCCTGTAACTGTAGTGTGGCAGGCTCCCCCTAGGGGTGGGGGGGGTGGGGGTGTAGGTTGCTGTGTGTAGATTGCTGTACAGGTTGTATATAAAAGAATAAAAACAATAAGAGGAGGGAAAATAAAATTTGCATATTTAATGAAAGCAGTAGCAGGGTTAGGATGCTAATTGGGAGTAAAGAATTATTATTTGAATAAATTGGGATAATAATTGATTACTCCCAATTAGCATGCTAAAAGAGGGAGGGAGAGAGCAAAGAGAGAGGAGGGAGAGAGCAAAGAGAGAGGAGGGAGAGAGCAAAGAGAGAGGAGGGAGAGAGCAAAGAGAGAGGAGGGAGAGAGCAAAGAGAGAGGAGGGAGAGAGCAAAGAGAGAGGAGGGAGAGAGCAAAGAGAGAGGAGGGAGAGAGCAAAGAGAGAGGAGGGAGAGAGCAAAGAGAGAGGAGGGAGAGAGCAAAGAGAGAGGAGGGAGAGAGCAAAGAGAGAGGAGGGAGAGAGCAAAGAGAGAGGAGGGAGAGAGCAAAGAGAGAGGAGGGAGAGAGCAAAGAGAGAGGAGGGAGAGAGCAAAGAGAGAGGAGGGAGAGAGCAAAGAGAGAGGAGGGAGAGAGCAAAGAGAGAGGAGGGAGAGAGCAAAGAGAGAGGAGGGAGAGAGCAAAGAGAGAGGAGGGAGAGAGCAAAGAGAGAGGAGGGAGAGAGCAAAGAGAGAGGAGGGAGAGAGCAAAGAGAGAGGAGGGAGAGAGCAAAGAGAGAGGAGGGAGAGAGCAGATAGACAAAATTAAAGTGGACAAAAATCATAAAATAAAAACAGAGCCCAGAGGGGGGAATCTAACCACAGAGGAAAAGGAAAAAAAAGAGATATACTGAAATAAGGAGAAATAGAATAATCAACATAAGGCTAACATTATGACAGTAGAGATAAAATAGAAAAAACTACAGGAAAGAACACCGAGGGAGAAAGCAAAGGTAAGCACAAAGCAAGAGGGGGAAAGCAAAGGAAGACAGCAAGGCAGGAGGGAGAAAGAAACAAAAGAAGGCCAATGAGAGACAAAATGAGAGAAAAAATTTGTCCTGCTCTTTCTTTCTTTTTTAGGAGGCCACAGCAAGACCACCATACAAATAAGAACCAGGACAAATTTTCTCTCCTCTTTTGACTTGAAAGGGGAAGAGGAACAAGAGCAAAGGACTTCTGTGCAACATGTACTGGAAATAACACAACAGAAACAAACAACAACATCCTCTTTATTTGAAAGGAGACACAAACACAGCCACCTCTATCATCTTTATTGCTCCAAAAAGAAAAACCACAACAATCTCCTTATTCCAACAGCATCAGAAACACCTCCACCTTCATTCAACACTACATAAGCATGCTCATCTTCACACTACAGGACAGCTGCTTCTGCACCTGCAAAAAAAAAAAAAACGGAGGGGGAAAAGACACGTCAGTTACAAAACACTAAACAAAACCACCCCAACAACATAACATACCAGCCCACCATCCACAGCAGCTGCACACACTCGTCACCGACCTTCTCTACAATCGCACCGATGCTACGCCCATCCGGCAGCATACACTACCTCCCTGCACTTACAAGGAAACACCAGCAGTTTTTTGGGACAGCTCTCAGTAACAACGTTACCGAGCGCTTCCAAATACCACCCTGCCTAGAAAACCCCGGCCCCGAGCCACGGCTCCGCACCGACATTGGCGATGATTGTCGCCTCGCAGAGTGACCGGGACCGGGGAAAAAAAAACCCAGCCGGGGGAAGCAAAAAAAAAATCCCCCGGCTGGGGTTTTTTTTTTTAAAAATAAAAATGGAAAAAATTGTACTTGCTAACTACAGCCTGTAAGAACAAAAGGTGCATACAAGGTTAGACACATTCCATACCAACAACCACCCAACATCCACACGACTGCCCACTCAGTCCCACCACAGGCACCCTGCCTCCCTGCGCTACATGGCAAACGGCACCAGTTTTTAGGACCGCTCGCGGAAACAGCATTACCGAGCGTTTCCACGTACCACCCTGCCTAAAAAAAATCCCAGCCCAACCTGCACAGCAACATTGGCAATGATCAAATCACCTCAGGCAGTGAACAACACCACGGGAAAAAAAAGTCAGGGGAAAAAAAAAAATCACCCACCTGGGGGTTTCCATTAACAAAAAAAAAACTCTAAATGCTAAGTACAATCAGAAAACAAACCAAACACATGCATACAGACTTAGATACACTCAATACCAAACCCAACCGACAACCACACAATTACCCACACCCTCCCACCGCAGCCATTCCTCACCTCTACTAACACAGCCAATTTCCACCCATTTAAAAGGGAACGCTGCACTGCCGTGAACAGGCTCCCACCAAAAACACCATTCCTATCCATCAATAAATAAACATACAAACAATAAAACTATGCTTTGCCTTACAGTTTCACTCTCACAGAAACCCTAACAAGGTCCCAGGGAGACAGTACTTAGCACAGCCCACACCCTCTGCTACACCCACAGGCGAGGCAGCTCCAGCTCCACACACAAAGACAAACACACAGACACAACAACAATCACAGCACAAACAACACTCTTGGCCAGAAAGCCCTACAACGACACATCCCTGCAGCTCACGGGCACGGGAGAAGCCCATAATGGCAAGCAGCTGGCAAAGCCAGGACCGTGAACACACAAGAGGCCAGCCAGAAAGATCCAAGGCTGAAACCACACAGGGAAGACGACCCTGAAAGGATGCCACGAAGGCGAGGAAGAGCATCGCCGCAAAGATGAGCGGCCGCGGAAGGCGAGGAAGAGCATCGCCGCAAAGATGAGCGGCCGCGGAAGGCGAGGAAGAGCATCGCCGCAAAGATGAGCGGCCGCGGAAGGCGAGGAAGAGCATCGCCGCAAAGATGAGCGGCCGCGGAAGGCGAGGAAGAGCATCGCCGCAAAGATGAGCGGCCGCGGAAGGCGAGGAAGAGCGGCCGCGGAAGGCGAGGAGCATCACCACAAAGATGAACGGCCGCGGAAGGCGAGCAGTATCGCCACAGAGATGAGCGGCCGCAGACAGCTACGATGCAAATTCAGCGCAACACACCGACCCTTTGGGTGGGCGGCACACAAGGAGACACCGTCCCTCGACGCAACGTTGAGCACTCAGGCCACTCAAGAGCCTGCAGATGCCTAACACCCTAGCCCTGCAAAGTTTACACCGTGCTCCACAATCACACAGGACAAGAGCAACGTCAAGACCTCAGCAAAACACAGGACACCTACAACACACACAGAACACAGCACACAACAACACAGACACAGGCTAGAGCTGCCTGGCCTACCACACCCACCTCTCCCTCTGCCTCACACGCAGCACCCACCCTCAGGAGGCCTCCACACGACACTGATTGACAACACACACACACCCACACACAGCCCAAGACACACCAACACCCTTGGCCCCCTCCACTTAGCTTGGGCGCTGCCATGCGTCACCGTCCATCCTCAACAGCCAGCCTCGATGCCAGGCACGCCCTCTCTGATCTTCCTTCAGTCGCAAACCTTCGCCCTCACCACCTGCCAAAACAGACCACAAACCATCACCTGCATGCCACACAGCTCCAGCCTCTTCCCCAAAAAACACCCTCCTCCAAAACACCACGGTCCCTCTGCTCACCTGCAACACGTTCCTTCCAAACTCAGAGATCCTGCCCAGCACTAGGACACCCACAGCACCTGGGAAAAACAACACAAAAGTCACTCTTCCGCCAGGCGGCACCCAACAGCCCTACTACAAAGGACTCACCATTCTACTGCATCTCAGATCCTCAGCCATCCCAGAAAAGGCCCCCCACAGCACCTGAAAAAAAGCACAACAGAACACATCACCAAAAGGCAGCCTGACACCACCCAACCACAAAATAAAGCTCTCAACAACAAGCTGCCCCCTCTCACCTGCTCAGCCTCCGCCTCAGCGCTCGGCTCCTCCACGCCACAACTGCATCCTACACCTGCAAAGTCAGAGACAATACCACACCTTGAGGGGATGGCCACAAAACCGCAGCCCATCCACACCCACCCCTTGCTCCCACACCTTCACCTGTGCCGCTCACCCTTCCCCACTGTCAGGCTACAGGAGGCCGCGCCAAGCTCTGCCACGCACCTGCAAAACCAGAACACCACTGGGCAACAGGCACAGCACCAACAACACAACAGCCCCGCTCTACGCTCTGCTCCATCTCTCACACCAACACTCACCTGGCCGGGCTCCTCCTGGGCACAAACAACCCGCTTGCCTCACAGCTTCCCACCTACAAACACAAAACAAACATTGTTCAGGGAACCGCTGCCCAAGACACCCTCCTGCAAACAGCACTCACGAGCTCACCTCCTTAGTGCACATCTCGGTCTTCCTCCGTCTCCCTCGGGCACCCACAACACTGCTCTGCATCTGCAAAAGCAACACAAACTGCAGCACCCAAAGGCAGACCTATCCCCATTCCACTCCCCTTCACCACTCCACGCTGCACACTGCCATCGCTGAAACCCACAGGCAAGGCACCTCCAGCCCCAAACAAACAGGCACACACACAAACAGCACACACAAACACAGAGGAAAGCCCTAGGCACAAAAAACAGTTCTCACGCATAAGACCCTGCCGGGCACAAAGCCCGACGAGACCACAACCCTGCGGCTTTCAGGCTCAGGAGAAGCCTAGGAAAGGCTCAAACACCAGGGCCTGTGACAGAAAGGGGCCGGCAAAGCCAGGACTGTGGATGCACAAGAGGCTGGCCAGAAAAACCCAAGGCCATGATCACACAGGGAAGAAAACCCTGAAAGGGAGCGCCGCCGCCAAAAGAAGCGCCGCCGCCAAAAGAAGCGCCGCCGCCAAAAGAAGCGCCGCCGCCAAAAGAAGCGCCGCCGCCAAAAGAAGCGCCGCCGCCAAAAGAAGCGCCGCCGCCAAAAGAAGCGCCGCCGCCAAAAGAAGCGCCGCCGCCAAAAGAAGCGCCGCCGCCAAAAGAAGCGCCGCCGCAGAGCGGCCACAGATAGCTACGATGCAAATCCGACGCAACAAAATACCCCTTTTTGCAGGCAGCACAGCAGGAGATGATTCCTTCCCACAATGCTCAAGACACAGGCCACTCAAAAGCCTGCAGATGCCTACCACACCAGTGCTTTTAAGTCAGCACTGTGCTCCATGAGCACAAAGGACAAGAGCAACATCAAGACCTAAGCAAAACACAGGACACCTACAACACACAACATACAGCACACATCACCACAGACAGGTTGGAGATGCCCAGCCTCTAGCACAGCCCCACAGCCTCGACCTCAAAAACACTCATCCTAAAGAGCACTCAACACTGCACTGATTGTCAGCAAACACATACACACAAACCCCCAAGACATGCCAACACCCTTGACCCCCCTCCACTTAGCTTGGACACTGCTGTGCATCACCATCCAGCCTCAAGAACCAGCCTCAATGCCAGGCAAGTCCTCTCTGATCTTCCTTCAGTCACAAACCTTCGCCATCGTCACCTGCCAAAACACAAGTGGTCACCTGCACACCAGATGGCTCCAGCCTCTTCCCCAAAAACACCCTCCTCCCAAACACCACACTCCCTCTCCTCACCTGCAATGCACCCGTTCCAAACTCAGACACCGCAGCTTGGGGGGGGGGGGGACACCCCCCCAACACCTGGGAAAACCAACACAACAAAGTTACTCTGTGGCCAGACAGCACCCAACAGCCCTATGACTACTGACACGCTGCTCCGCTCACCTCCAATCCTCAGCCATCCTGGAGGGGGCCCACACAGCACCTGAGAAAGCAAGGGAAAGAACATCACCCACAGGCAGCCCGACACCACCCCACCACACAATAAAGCTCTCAATGACAAGCTGCTCTTCACACCTGCTCAGCCTCTGCCTCAGCACCCACCTTCTCCATGCCACAACTCCATCCAACACCTAAAGAAAAAAAATACCACGTCAGCAGGGGACGTGCACAAAACCACAGTCCACCCACACCAATCCTTGGCTCCCACACCTTTACCTGCGCTGCTCACCTGTCCCCGTGCTGAGCTCCGCCACGCACCTCCCAAACCAGAACAGCACCGGGCCGTGCGGACAGCGCCGTCAGCACAACAGCCACACTATGCTCCACTTCATCTCTCAGACCAACACTCACCTGGCCGCACTCCTCCTAGGCACAAACAACCCACCTGGCACATTGCTTCCCACCTACAAACACAAAACAAAAATGGTTCAGAGAACTGCTGCCCAAGACACCCTCCTGCCAACAGCACTCAGTCACCTGCTGCACACAGGCCCCATTCCTCCTCCCTCTCCCTCAGGCACCCACAACACTGCTCTGCATCTGCAAAAAACAAAGTGCAGCACCCACAAGCTCACCAATCCCCATTCCACTCCATCACTGCTCCACTCTGCACACCGCCATTGCTGAAACAGACAGGCAAGGCACCTCCACCCCAAACAAACAGGCACACACACAAGCAGCAGACACAAACAAACAGGCACACACACAAGCAGCAGACACAAACAAACAGGCACACACACAAGCAGCAGACACAAACAAACAGGCACACACACAAGCAGCAGACACAAACACAGAGCAAAGCCCTAGGCAGAAAAAAAAATGCTTCTCACGCATAGGACCCTGCTGGCCACAAAGCCCTACGATGCCACAACTGTGTGGCTCAGAGGCTTGGGAAAAGCCCAGGAAAGTCAAACACCACGGTCCGTGACAGAAAGCGGCCACCAAAGCCAGGACCATTGATGCACAAGAGGCTGGCCAGAATAACCCAAGGCTGAAACCACACAGGGAAGAAAACCCTGAAAGCATGCGCGGAAGGCGAACGAAGAGCGGCCGCGGAAGGCGAACGAAGAGCGGCCGCGGAAGGCGAACGAAGAGCGGCCGCGGAAGGCGAACGAAGAGCGGCCGCGGAAGGCGAACGAAGAGCGGCCGCGGAAGGCGAACGAAGAGCGGCCGCGGAAGGCGAACGAAGAGCGGCCGCGGAAGGCGAACGAAGAGCGGCCGCGGAAGGCGAACGAAGAGCGGCCGCGGAAGGCGAACGAAGAGCGGCCGCGGAAGGCGAACGAAGAGCGGCCGCGGAAGGCGAACGAAGAGCGGCCGCGGAAGGCGAACGAAGAGCGGCCGCGGAAGGCGAACGAAGAGCGGCCGCGGAAGGCGAACGAAGAGCGGCCGCGGAAGGCGAACGAAGAGCGGCCGCGGAAGGCGAACGAAGAGCGGCCGCGGAAGGCGAACGAAGAGCGGCCGCGGAAGGCGAACGAAGAGCGGCCGCGGACAGCTACGATGCTAACTCAGTGCCACACACCGACCCTTTTGGTGGGCGGCACACAAGGAGACACCATCCCTCGACACAATGCTGAGCGCTCAGGCCACTCAATAGCCCGAGGATGCCTAACACCCTAGCCCTGCAAAGTTTACACCGTGCTCCACAATCACACAGGACAAGAGCAACATCAAAACCTCAGCAAAACACAGGACACCTACAACACACACTGAACACAGCACACAACAACACAGACGCAGGCTGGAGCTGCCCGGACTACCACACCCACCTCTGCCTCTACCTCACACACAGCACCCACCCCGGGGAGGCCTCCGCACTACACTGATTGACAACACATGCGCACACACACACCCCCACACTGCCCAAGACACACCAACACCCTTGGCCCCCTCCACTTAGCTTGGGCACTGCTGTGCGTCACCGTCCATCCTCAAGAGCCAGCCTCGATGCCAGCCACGTCCTATCTGATCTTCCTTCACTCACAGACCTTCACCCTCTTCACCTGCCAAAACAGAGCACGAGCCATCACCTGCATGCCACACACCTCCAGCCTCTTCCCCAAAAAACACCCTCCTCCAAAACACCACGGTCCCTCTGCTCACCTGCAACACGTTCCTTCCAAACTCAGAGATCCTGCCCAGCACTAGGACACCCACAGCACCTGGGAAAAACAACACAAAAGTCACTCTTCCGCCAGGCGGCACCCAACAGCCCTACTACAAAGGACTCACCATTCTACTGCATCTCAGATCCTCAGCCATCCCAGAAAAGGCCCCCCACAGCACCTGAAAAAAAGCACAACAGAACACATCACCAAAAGGCAGCCTGACACCACCCAACCACAAAATAAAGCTCTCAACAACAAGCTGCCCCCTCTCACCTGCTCAGCCTCCGCCTCAGCGCTCGGCTCCTCCACGCCACAACTGCATCCTACACCTGCAAAGTCAGAGACAATACCACACCTTGAGGGGATGGCCACAAAACCGCAGCCCATCCACACCCACCCCTTGCTCCCACACCTTCACCTGTGCCGCTCACCCTTCCCCACTGTCAGGCTACAGGAGGCCGCGCCAAGCTCTGCCACGCACCTGCAAAACCAGAACACCACTGGGCAACAGGCACAGCACCAACAACACAACAGCCCCGCTCTACGCTCTGCTCCATCTCTCACACCAACACTCACCTGGCCGGGCTCCTCCTGGGCACAAACAACCCGCTTGCCTCACAGCTTCCCACCTACAAACACAAAACAAACATTGTTCAGGGAACCGCTGCCCAAGACACCCTCCTGCAAACAGCACTCACGAGCTCACCTCCTTAGTGCACATCTCGGTCTTCCTCCGTCTCCCTCGGGCACCCACAACACTGCTCTGCATCTGCAAAAGCAACACAAACTGCAGCACCCAAAGGCAGACCTATCCCCATTCCACTCCCCTTCACCACTCCACGCTGCACACTGCCATCGCTGAAACCCACAGGCAAGGCACCTCCAGCCCCAAACAGGCACACACACAAACAGCACACACAAACACAGAGGAAAGCCCTAGGCACAAAAAACAGTTCTCACGCATAAGACCCTGCCGGGCACAAAGCCCGACGAGACCACAACCCTGCGGCTTTCAGGCTCAGGAGAAGCCTAGGAAAGGCTCAAACACCAGGGCCTGTGACAGAAAGGGGCCGGCAAAGCCAGGACTGTGGATGCACAAGAGGCTGGCCAGAAAAACCCAAGGCCATGATCACACAGGGAAGAAAACCCTGAAAGGGAGCGCCGCCGCCAAAAGAAGCGCCGCCGCCAAAAGAAGCGCCGCCGCCAAAAGAAGCGCCGCCGCCAAAAGAAGCGCCGCCGCCAAAAGAAGCGCCGCCGCCAAAAGAAGCGCCGCCGCCAAAAGAAGCGCCGCCGCCAAAAGAAGCGCCGCCGCAGAGCGGCCACAGATAGCTACGATGCAAATCCGACGCAACAAAATACCCCTTTTTGCAGGCAGCACAGCAGGAGATGATTCCTTCCCACAATGCTCAAGACACAGGCCACTCAAAAGCCTGCAGATGCCTACCACACCAGTGCTTTTAAGTCAGCACTGTGCTCCATGAGCACAAAGGACAAGAGCAACATCAAGACCTAAGCAAAACACAGGACACCTACAACACACAACATACAGCACACATCACCACAGACAGGTTGGAGATGCCCAGCCTCTAGCACAGCCCCACAGCCTCGACCTCAAAAACACTCATCCTAAAGAGCACTCAACACTGCACTGATTGTCAGCAAACACATACACACAAACCCCCAAGACATGCCAACACCCTTGACCCCCCTCCACTTAGCTTGGACACTGCTGTGCATCACCATCCAGCCTCAAGAACCAGCCTCAATGCCAGGCAAGTCCTCTCTGATCTTCCTTCAGTCACAAACCTTCGCCATCGTCACCTGCCAAAACACAAGTGGTCACCTGCACACCAGATGGCTCCAGCCTCTTCCCCAAAAACACCCTCCTCCCAAACACCACACTCCCTCTCCTCACCTGCAATGCACCCGTTCCAAACTCAGACACCGCAGCTTGGGGGGGGGGGGGGACACCCCCCCAACACCTGGGAAAACCAACACAACAAAGTTACTCTGTGGCCAGACAGCACCCAACAGCCCTATGACTACTGACACGCTGCTCCGCTCACCTCCAATCCTCAGCCATCCTGGAGGGGGCCCACACAGCACCTGAGAAAGCAAGGGAAAGAACATCACCCACAGGCAGCCCGACACCACCCCACCACACAATAAAGCTCTCAATGACAAGCTGCTCTTCACACCTGCTCAGCCTCTGCCTCAGCACCCACCTTCTCCATGCCACAACTCCATCCAACACCTAAAGAAAAAAAATACCACGTCAGCAGGGGACGTGCACAAAACCACAGTCCACCCACACCAATCCTTGGCTCCCACACCTTTACCTGCGCTGCTCACCTGTCCCCGTGCTGAGCTCCGCCACGCACCTCCCAAACCAGAACAGCACCGGGCCGTGCGGACAGCGCCGTCAGCACAACAGCCACACTATGCTCCACTTCATCTCTCAGACCAACACTCACCTGGCCGCACTCCTCCTAGGCACAAACAACCCACCTGGCACATTGCTTCCCACCTACAAACACAAAACAAAAATGGTTCAGAGAACTGCTGCCCAAGACACCCTCCTGCCAACAGCACTCAGTCACCTGCTGCACACAGGCCCCATTCCTCCTCCCTCTCCCTCAGGCACCCACAACACTGCTCTGCATCTGCAAAAAACAAAGTGCAGCACCCACAAGCTCACCAATCCCCATTCCACTCCATCACTGCTCCACTCTGCACACCGCCATTGCTGAAACAGACAGGCAAGGCACCTCCACCCCAAACAAACAGGCACACACACAAGCAGCAGACACAAACAAACAGGCACACACACAAGCAGCAGACACAAACAAACAGGCACACACACAAGCAGCAGACACAAACAAACAGGCACACACACAAGCAGCAGACACAAACACAGAGCAAAGCCCTAGGCAGAAAAAAAAATGCTTCTCACGCATAGGACCCTGCTGGCCACAAAGCCCTACGATGCCACAACTGTGTGGCTCAGAGGCTTGGGAAAAGCCCAGGAAAGTCAAACACCACGGTCCGTGACAGAAAGCGGCCACCAAAGCCAGGACCATTGATGCACAAGAGGCTGGCCAGAATAACCCAAGGCTGAAACCACACAGGGAAGAAAACCCTGAAAGCATGCGCGGAAGGCGAACGAAGAGCGGCCGCGGAAGGCGAACGAAGAGCGGCCGCGGAAGGCGAACGAAGAGCGGCCGCGGAAGGCGAACGAAGAGCGGCCGCGGAAGGCGAACGAAGAGCGGCCGCGGAAGGCGAACGAAGAGCGGCCGCGGAAGGCGAACGAAGAGCGGCCGCGGAAGGCGAACGAAGAGCGGCCGCGGAAGGCGAACGAAGAGCGGCCGCGGAAGGCGAACGAAGAGCGGCCGCGGAAGGCGAACGAAGAGCGGCCGCGGACAGCTACGATGCTAACTCAGTGCCACACACCGACCCTTTTGGTGGGCGGCACACAAGGAGACACCATCCCTCGACACAATGCTGAGCGCTCAGGCCACTCAATAGCCCGAGGATGCCTAACACCCTAGCCCTGCAAAGTTTACACCGTGCTCCACAATCACACAGGACAAGAGCAACATCAAAACCTCAGCAAAACACAGGACACCTACAACACACACTGAACACAGCACACAACAACACAGACGCAGGCTGGAGCTGCCCGGACTACCACACCCACCTCTGCCTCTACCTCACACACAGCACCCACCCCGGGGAGGCCTCCGCACTACACTGATTGACAACACATGCGCACACACACACCCCCACACTGCCCAAGACACACCAACACCCTTGGCCCCCTCCACTTAGCTTGGGCACTGCTGTGCGTCACCGTCCATCCTCAAGAGCCAGCCTCGATGCCAGCCACGTCCTATCTGATCTTCCTTCACTCACAGACCTTCACCCTCTTCACCTGCCAAAACAGAGCACGAGCCATCACCTGCATGCCACACACCTCCAGCCTCTTCCCCAAAAAACACCCTCCTCCAAAACAACACGGTCCCTCCGCTCACCTGAAATGTCTGCTCCAAACTCAGAGATCATGCCCAGCACTAGGACGCCCACAGCACCTGGGAAAAACAACACAAAGTTACTCTTCTGCCAGGCAGCACCCAACAGCCCTACTACAAATGGCACACTGTGCCACTCACCTCAAATCCTCAGCCGTCCTGGAAGAGACTCCCCACAGCACCTGAAAAAAACACAACAAAAGACATTACCGAGAGGCAGCCCGACACCACCCCACCACACAATAAAAGCTCTCAACAACAAGCTGCCCCTCTCACCTCCTCTGCCTCCATCTCAGCACTCACCTTCTCCACGCCACAACTGCATCCTACACCTGCAGGACCAGAGAAAATACCACACCTTGAGGGGATGTTTGCAAAACCACAGCGCGTCCACACCCACCCTTTGCTCCCACACCTTCACCTGCGCCGCTCGCCCGTCCCCATCGGCGCACTAAGGGACGCCACGCCGAGCTCGGCCACGCACCAGAACAGCCCTGGGCGACGGGCGCATCATCAACAACACAACAGCCCCACTCTACGCTCTGCTCCATCTCGCAGACCGACTCCCACCTGGCCAGGCTCCTCCTGGGCACAAACCACCCACTTGCCTCATGGCTTCCCACCTACAAACACAACCCAGTGATGACACAAGTCATCAAATCCCTGCCCAAGACACTCTCCTGCCAACAACACTCACACGCTCACCTGCTTTGCACAGGCCCCGCTCTTCCTCCGTCTCCCTCGGGCACCCACGACACTGCTCCACATCTGCAAAAAACAGAAAAATGCAGGACCCAAAGCCTGATCAATCATCATCTGCTCCCCATCACCACTCCACTCTACCATGGCTAAAACCCACAGGCAAGGCACCTCCAGCCCCAAACAAACATGCACACACACAAACACAGAGCAAAGCCCTAGGCAGAAAGAACGATTCCCATGCATAAGACCCTGCTGGCTACAAAGCCCTACAACAGCACAACCGTGCACCTCAGAGGCTCAGGAGAAGCCTAGGAAAGAGTCAAATGCCACAAGCTGTGACAGCAAGGGGCCAGCAAAGCCAGGACTACAGAAGCACAAGAGGCTGGCCAAAAGGACCCAAGGCTGTGACCATGCAGGCAAGAAAACCCTGAAAGGATGCCACAAAGACAAAAAAGAGCGGCCGCCGCAGAAGACGAGCGAAGAGCGGCCGCCGCAGAAGACGAGCGAAGAGCGGCCGCCGCAGAAGACGAGCGAAGAGCGGCCGCCGCAGAAGACGAGCGAAGAGCGGCCGCCGCAGAAGACGAGCGAAGAGCGGCCGCCGCAGAAGACGAGCGAAGAGCGGCCGCCGCAGAAGACGAGCGAAGAGCGGCCGCCGCAGAAGACGAGCGAAGAGCGGCCGCCGCAGAAGACGAGCGAAGAGCGGCCGACAAGCGCTCAAACATCACCGCAAAGATGGCCAGCCACAGACACCTACAATGCAAATTCAGTGCAACACACCAGCCCCTCTCACAGGCAGCACAGGAGAAGACACCATCCATTGGCACAATGCTGAACACTCGGGCCACTCAAAAGCCTCCGGATGCCTACCGTGCTACCGATGCAACATCGGTGCCGTGCTCCACGAGCACAAAGAACAAGAGCAACATCAAGACCTGAGCAAAACACAGGACACCTACAACACACACAGCACACAACAACACAGATACAGGCTGGAGCTGCCAGGCCTAGCACACCCCCCGCTGCCTCTACCTCACGCACAGCACCCACCCTCAGGAGGCCTCCACACTACACCGATTGGCACACACCCCACACAGCCCAAAACACACCAACACCCTTGACCCCCCTCCACTTAGCTTGGGCACTGCTGTCCATCCCCATCCGTCCTCAAGAGCCAGCCTCGACACCAGGCACATCCTCTCAGATCTTCCTTCAGTCGCAAACCTTCCCCTTTGTCACCTGCCAAAACAGAGCACGAGCCAGCACCCACGTGCCCCACAGCTCCGGCCTCTCCCCCCAAAAACACCCTCCTCCCAAACACCACCGTCCCTCTGCTCACCTGCAATGCACCCAGTCCAAACTCAGATAGTGCAGCTGGGGGGGGGGGATACTTCCCCCCCCCACCAGCACCTGGGAAAACCAACACAACAAAGTTACTCTGTGGCCAGACAGCACCCAACAGCCCTATGACTACTGACACGCTGCTCCGCTCACCTCGATTCCTCAGCCCTTCCGGAAGACACCCGCACAGCACCTGAAAAAGCAAAGCAGAGGACATCACCCAGAGGCAGCCTGACACCACCCTGCCGCACCGCAAAGCTCTCCACCACAAGCTGCCCCTCGCACCTGCTCAGCCTCTCTCTCGGCACTCAGCTTCTCCACGCCATGACTTCATGCAAAGCCTAAGAAAAAAAAACACAGAGCCGTCCCGCTGCTCTTACGTTCATGAACGGCCTTTGTTTCCCCAGCTCTAGGAAGGGGTCTCCTAGGATTGCTTTACAGCCTCAAATGCTGTTATTGGCTGAGGTGATTCCAGAGCACTGCCGATGCAGGAGACCAAAAGCAGAATGACCTCAGTGGGGAGAGACCCCCGGTTTATGTAACCCTAGGCCCCACCCACTGCCCTACCCACAAGTCCTTCGGAGGGGAGGGGCAAACCAATGGCAGCCATAAATAGATAGGGCTCGGCAGAAGCAAATCTTCTTCTTCTGCTCAGCATCTAGAACGTAGAGCACAGAAAGGATAAAGAGACCTCTCCTATGAAACAGAACAGCCATTTTGTTACTAGGACTTCATATTTTGTCTACAATATCAAAAGGTAAGTTGCTTAACTTCTTTTTGCCCTAACTAGCACGAGTCTTTACATTAAAAGCTAAATATCAGTTCTGCTTATACTTAGAAACAAAACTGCAATTTACATAGCCTAGAAAGGGAATGCTATACCACAGTCCTCTAATTAGTTCAGATCTTTATAGAATACAGTTGTTCTGGCAGGGCAGTATTTCCTGTAGGGC
The DNA here is from genome assembly GCF_040807025.1 of Struthio camelus. Taxonomy (NCBI): domain Eukaryota; kingdom Metazoa; phylum Chordata; class Aves; order Struthioniformes; family Struthionidae; genus Struthio; species Struthio camelus. The sequence continues at coordinate 376,705 of NC_090979.1, read as the reverse complement.
AAACCAAGATATTAAAGTGAACTCCTGGAACGAGTCCTCTTCTACTATAGAAGCACTTCTGAAAAGGAATGTTTCCTGTATAGTACCTAGAATGATTAGAAAAAGGGGTCAGTGGATGGAATGGCTAGGTACCCAGGAGAATACTATCTCTGTGCCAGTAACCAGAGGACTGACACACGGAGACCTCAGGATGGCTCCTGAGGACACGAGAGAGGTGCTAAGAGGGCTGAAAGACTGACACGGCACTCTGGGGCACAATAAAGAAGAATTCAGAATAAAATAAAATAAAGGGGTAACTCAGAGGTCTGCAGGACCGACAGAAGTCTGTGCAAAGCAACAAAGCTGTACGGAAGAACCCAGACCAGATTAGATGTTTCCAAGGGCCGTAGAGAGCAATAAAAACAAGCCAGTAGAGAACATGTAAAGCCTCCCCAAGGGGGAAAAGAAGGCTACTAAGACCACTAGATGATGAACAGAGAGCATTAGGGTATAAGAAAGGCCTCAGTGGCAGTTCTAAGGACACTACAACACTCCTAAAGGATCGAGAGAGTCAAAAGACAGCTCCGGGGAAAAAGAAAAGGCTAAGAGTCCAGAGCACGCCAGAGGGGTGCTAAAGGGCCTAGAGGGCCAACAGAGCTCTGTGAGGGAAGATAAAAGGTCAAAAGAAAGGCCCAAAGCAGAACTGGGGGCTGGAGCCCCGACACAGGGCTCCAGGGTGCGACGAAAGGCTCCGGAGGCATTCTGAGGGCACTACAGGGGTCCTAAATCAGTCTAGAGGGTCAAGATACAGCACTGGGAAATGAGGAAGGCCAAAAGAGTAGGCCAGAGCACCCTAGAGGGGGTTCTAAGGGGTCTACATGGCCAAAAAAAAGACTCTGGGGAGCAAGGAAATGCTCAAGAGGGGTTCAGAGGCGACTAGTGGCTCCAGAAGGGTCTGGAGGGCCAGAAGACAGCTCTGGGGAACAAGGAAGGCCAAAGAGTAGCCCACAGTGTGCTAGAGGGGCCCTAAGGGAACCGATGGGCCAAAAAAAGCCTCTGGGGCGCAATTCTGGCCAAAAGAGGCATCCAGAGTAGACTAGAGGGGTGCTAAGAGGGCTGAACAGCAAAGGGAGGGTTCTGGGGCACAACAAAGGCCTTTGGAGGGGTTCTGAAGGGACCGGATGGGGGCTAAGGGGGCTACAGGTTGAAAAGTCAGCTTTGGGGCACAAAGAAGGCCGGAAGGGGAGTCCGGAGCACACTAGAGGGGCTCTACCTGGCCAAAAAATGACTCTGGGGAACAAGGAAGCAGTCAGGAGAGGTTCTCGGCGGACAAGAGGGGCCCAACGGGGATGAGAAGGCAAAAGCCTAAGAATTGGGGAACAAAGAAGACCTCATGAGGTGCTCTGAGGGAATAGGAGGAGCCCTGTGGGATCTGGAGGACCAAAAAAGGGCTCTGGGGACAAAACTAAGGCCTCCAGATTAGTTCTGAAGGGGGGTGCTAAAGGGTCTGGAGGGCCAGAAGACAGCTCTGGGGCACAAAGAAGGCGGAAAGAGTAGCCCAGAGTGCCTTAGTGGGGTGCTAAGGGGTTAGGAGGGCCAGCAGAGGTCTGTGGGGGGAAAGAACCAGTCCTGATGGGACTAGGTTGCAAACAGAGCCCTAGAGCGCAACAGGAGAACACAGGGTTCTGGGGTGCTTTGAAAAACAAATATAGGAAATTCTGAAGAAACTAGAGGGTAATTGAGAGGGCGTGAGGCGCACTGAAAGGAAATGGAGGAATATGGTATGCACTAAGAGGCAAAGAAGGAGAACAGTAAAGGATCTGAGAGAAACCGAAAACTTGCAAGTAGGAGCTGAGGTGGGATTGGAGGGCACTTAGGGGGGTGCTGGAGCACAATGGAGGCCAGCAGTTTTGAGACTACGTGCCGCATGGAACGATTCTGAGCAGACTAGAGGACAGAGTGCTCTGAGGCATGAGAAAGGAAGACAGGAGCCTTTAGGGGACTGGAAGGAAAGGGGACCCGATGGGATAGAGGGCACACAGAATGGTCATAGGGGTAGGGTGTAGGGAAGACTCTGCTGCAACCAATGGAAAAGGAGGGCTTTAGGGCACATTGAAAGGGTGCAATGAATGCATAGGGTTCTGAAGCGCCCCCAAGGCAAATAGGTGTCCTGAGGGCAGCGTGTAGCAATTGCAGGCGTTCTGATGGGACTAAAGGGCAGTGAGATGGGCCCTAAGGGGCTCAGAGGGCAAATAGGCATCCTGAGAGGACTAGAGGGAAAAATAAAGGCTCTAGAATGCACCAATAGCTAATGGAGGGGTTTTGAGGGGACTAGAGGGAAAAGAGAGGGGACTTAATAGGACAAGCAGACAAATATAGGAGTCCTGATGCTACCAGAGGGCTCACAGACACCAAATAGCAGGGTAATTGTGCAGGAACTAGAAAGAAGCGAAGACTTCTGAGGCAAATGGATAGGTCCTGAGGGAACTAGGGAGCAAACGGGTGAGTCCTGGGGGGACGAGGCAGAAAACTGAAGGTTCTGGGACATTAACTCACCTGCCATAATCCTTCTGCTTGGACCCTGCCTCTTACCTCTGAGAAGTTGGCCTCTGTTTTAATTCCACAGGCAGTGCTATCAGCTGTTATGTAGTCTTGGTAGACAACTTGGGGATCGCTACCCAGGCAGTCGTGATCTCTAACACCACATGCTCAAAATAGTTCTCAGGAAGTCATGCAGATTCATAACCTGAAGGGCAAAAAGCAAATCTCTCTTCAGGACAGTTCTTATTTCATCAGAGGAGCATTTTCCCCCCCCTTTCTTCTCTACTGTACTGCCTCTAACAACACACCTTCCTCATCACCATTTTCCCCTGCTACTTCTACTCCTCTCAGTTGCCCCTGCATCTTAGTCCTTTAGAGCAGCTATTTCTCATCTGCATGTACTTCTATGTCCTGTCACTGATCTCCCCCCCCCCTCGTTTGTCGTATACCAGGCAGCTGAGACACCCTGGCCTACTTCTTAGCCGCACACCCCTTTTGATCTGGCCAGCAGCTCCAACAGCGCGGAGGGGACCAAGGAGGGTGGGTCTGAACATAGCAGACCTGGGCACCAAGCAACACAGAAGCAGCAGCAAGGCATCCAAGAGATCCCATCTTTGTAAAGAAAACACGTATAGCTCCAGGTCCTTAGAGGCAACTGGGGATTCTCTGCACCTGTGCCCAGGACTCCTGCAGGCTCTTTCCACCCAGTTAAAGGTACCTGAATGCAGTAACCTTGGGAGGCAATGACACTGTGTCCCTAGGGCTGCTGAGGGGTGCCTGTGGCTGTTCCAGGGTCTCTCAGGCTCTTTAGGGTCCTTGGACAGAAACAATGCTGGTCGCATTTCCTTTAGCACTTTCCCTCGTGCTGCAAAACAGGATAGCTCTGTGCCATCCCCTCCCAGCACTGCCGCTCCTCATAGCTGCTGCTTAACTGGTGCCGAGCCTGAGCAAAGCCATGACTGCCAGGAGCCCCCGCAGCTCTTCACACGCTCCCTGCCCTCCCCATTGCCAACAGGGACAGCCCCAGCCCCTTGGGGACCACCCTGCCTGGTCACATCAGAGATGGAAAACACTTTCTGCCCTGTACCAGAGAAAGACAAGGAAACTCCACTGTCCATGATGACGTATGGGGACTCTCCTGTGAGCGGCACACGTCCAGTAAGGAACAGACACACCGGGCCACTGCTGCACAGCTGAGAGAGCACAGGCACCTGGAAGTACAGCTCCTGGCCTGCCACTGACCACAATGTGGCCACCTGGTGGGACTACTGTTGACAGAGAACTGCACCTGTCGCTCTCAAGAGGCACAAAAGGGTCTCCCAGAAGTCCAGCATGGGAAGGCAACACCTCCCGGCATGCTGAGCGAAACAACATGGCCTCCCGGAGGCCCAGTGCCGGAAGACTACTGCTCCCGCAAAGCCGCGCGAAGCAGCATGGCCGCCCGGAAGCCCATTGCCGGAAGACTACTGCTCCCGGCAGGCCTCGCGAAACAGCATGGCCGCCCGGAAGCCCAGTGCCGGAAGACTACTGCACCCGCAATGCCGCGCGAAGCAGCATGGCCTCCCGGAAGCCCAGTGCCGGAAGACTACTGCTCCCGGCAGGCCTCGCGAAACAGCATGCCCGCCGCCCGGAAGCCCAGTGCCGGAAGACTACTGCTCCCGTAATGCCGCGCGAAGCAGCATGGCCGCCCGGAAGCCCCGTGCCGGAAGACTACTGCTCCCGTAATGCCGCGCGAAGCAGCATGGCCGCCCGGAAGCCCAGTGCCGGAAGACTACTGCTCCCGGCAGGCCTCGCGAAACAGCATGGCCGCCGCCCGGAAGCCCCGTGCCGGAAGACTACTGCTCCCGGCAGGCCTCGCGAAACAGCATGGCCGCCGCCCGGAAGCCCCGTGCCGGAAGACTACTGCTCCCGCAATGCCGCGCGAAACAGCATGGCCGCCCGGAAGCCCCGTGCCGGAAGACTACTGCTCCCACAATGCCGCGGGTGGCTGCGCTAGGTGAGGTTTGACCCTGTGGCGATTCCGTTACGCCCCAACACCCCCTCCCCCACCCCCGCCCGAGAACCGGAAGCCGCCGCGGAACCGGAGCGCGGCCGCCGCGATCCCCGTCACCGGCCCGGGGCTCCCCCGACGCCGCCGCGACCGGCTCCGGGTCAGGCCCGACTCTGCCCCCGCCCTCACCGCGACCCTCCCCCGGGCTCCCCTGGGACCCTCCCCCCCCCCCCCCGGCACGGTCCCGCTCTGATCCAGGACCCTCCGCGCTACCCCGACCGCGCAGTAAACCCCCAGCCCCGGTGCAGCCCCCCCCCCCCGTCCTCTCCCCCAGCCCCAGCGTCCCCCCGTCCTCACCACCTCCCCGGCCCCGGTGCTCCGCTCGTCCCCACCGCATCCTCGGCCCCCACCGCCCCGGTGCACCGCCATCCCCCCCCCCCCCCGGTGCGGTTTCCCCCGGCCCGGGGCGCTCCGGTTGTGCCGCGTTGCCCAGGACGGTCCCGTCCGTCGGGACCCCCGAGCGTGGACCCCCCGGCCCCGCTCACCTCCCCCGCGGTGCGGCCGCAGCGCCGGTCCCGGCGGGCGGTGCTCAGCGGCGGCTCCGTTGTCCCAGACCGGCCCCTGCGCGAGCTTCCTCCCGACTGCGGCCCCAGCCCCGGCGCGTGCCTGCCGCGGCCATCGGTGCCCCCCGCCCCACCTGGGGCTTGTTCCAGCCCCGGGGCCCACAGCTGCAGCCCCTCAGGAACCAGGGGAAGGGAATTACCCTCAGCCCCATCAGGCACAGCTGGGGCTGCCAGGGCAGCAGAGACACTCCAGCTCCTCAGGTGCTGGCTGAAAGCTCAAGGGAGAGCCCTGGGGGTACAGAGAGGAAAAGGGAGTATTCAGGGGATGAGAGAAAAAAATGGAGAGCTCGGGCTCAACAAAAATTAAAAAAAAGACAATTATCAGGCGATGAGCAAACAGAGTGACTTTGGGGGCACCAAAAGGCAAAGGCAGGGCCCTGGGGCACACCAAAAAGCACCCAGAAAGCTCCTGGACAGGGGAGAAAGCTCAGCAGAGACCTTTGTGGCGTGCTGCAAAACGAACACAGGGCCCCAGGGCACACCAAAAGGCACGCAGAGGGTTGGGGACACCACAAAATGTGAATTGAGGGGTTCTGAGGGCATCAGAGGGCAAATGCAGGGCTCTGGGCAAACCAAAATTCAAGTGAAGGGCCTTAGTGCACACTGAAGAGGCCAGCAGGCATGTCACAGGGCTCAATGTGCCTGACGGGAAGGTGCCTGCAGGCTCCCCATCCCCACAGAAACTCCATTTCCCAGCACCAGGCACACAGGCCCCAGCCACGGACATGGGAGGGACATCACAGGGTGCTGAGAGAAAACCCAGGAGCAGTCTGGGGACCTCACACAGCCCTGGGGGGCCCTGGCTGCCCCCAGGGTGATGGGAAACACCACCAAGAGCCCCGAGGGTCCAGGCAACGCAAGGGAAATTCCCCGTAGCCCTGTGAACAGCACTGGGTTCCTTGGGAACCGCAAGGACTCCAAAGTACAAGGGACTTGGGGACCAGCTCCCAACCCCAGACGCAATGTGCAGCCTCCTCCCCGGGCATCATTTTTAGCCAAAGCGACAGCAGGAACCACAGATACGTGTGCAAAGAATAAAGCAACTGTTTATTGTTTTACTGCACAGAAACACCTGGGAGAGAGTCTGCCATGGAGCTCGGTACCAGCATGCTTCTCCTTACCCTGTGACACCTGAAGAGTCGTCACCGCACCAGTGTTCGTCGGTCCGTGAGGAAGGCTCAGCTCCTGCTGCTGCCCTTGACGTGGCAGGTGTCTGAGTAGCCGACAGCCCACCCCCTCGGCTTTTTCCTTCAGGGATAGGATTTGGCTCTGACAGGTGAGAGGAAAATGCCTGATCTCTGATCTTGCCTGTCTGCACTACTGCCCTACCCCAGACTGGAGCCCTGCAGGACACTTTCACAGCTCTCAACTCACCTGTCACACCACCACTCTGTGTTACGCCTCCACTGTATCAAATCCAAACGTCAGGTCAGTGCACAAAGCTGAGCGCTGGGTGCAGGGGAAGGTTACAAGCCCCAAAGAAAGGTTCGCAGCCTGCTGCTTAGGCTTCAGGGCTTTCAGTTTATTACCTAAGGATTCAGCCCTTGTCGTTTATCAGCAAGGCGTAAGCCCTGAACCCTAAGTGACAAACTGCAAATCTTGGAACCTGAATGGTTGCAGAGGCTTTAAAATTTACGGATGAGGCTGGATTTTAAATCCTGCGCCCTGATCGCTACGTTAGTAAACTGTAAACCCTGACTGATAAAGACAGCCCCACAAAATAAAGTAACAAACCATAACCCTTGAGTGACAGACCCTGAACAACAAACTAAACAGTAAACCTTAAGTGAAAAACTTCTAACCCTCAGCTTTAAGCAAGAAACACCAAAGCACACATAAGCATGAGACCAGTGAAGAGAAGCCAAGGCGTTCTGCCCGCAGCTTAAGAAGTTTCCCCTTCATTTAGAAGTGCAGCAGAACAGGAAGATGCACACCAGAATCATGCAGTTGCTGTTTATGCTGTAAAATGGTGGTTTTAGCCACCGTTCAAACGTGACCACATGCGAGAACCACTCCACAGGCCTGCACTAAGCTGCGCTTCCAGTGAACCTATCTGAAACACTGCAAGCACTAACTCATCTCCGTTACAGACAACTAATATTTTTGGTCCCCTCAGCTCCATGGGCAAACATCCTCAGCCAGTGACACCAGTAACCACCTCGGAGACAGCTGCCTTCCACCTCCCAGCCCTGCTCACATAAAATGCAGCCCCAGGACTTAGCTGTGTCCACGCTGCAAGTCAGAGCTTGTCCTCCACGGCTAGCTGCAGGTCTCTGCAGAGCTCCCAGCTTTGACACTGTTCCTTCGACTGCCAGACCACGCTTCAGCACCTGCCAAGAGGCCAGAACAGTTACTGAGAGGCCAGGCAACTGCACAGCCCTCCTAGAACTACTTCCTAGTCCAAGGCCTGTAAGGGTTCCCACAATTATGACTGACCCTCTACACTGCTTCAGTCATTCTCTCTGGCTCCGTTTCATTGCAAGGATGTCACAGCATCCCTCACGTACAGTCAGACTCGCTCAGGCACCCGGCCACCTGTTGTGGAAACAGCTCGACCCTAGTTTTAGGAGGAGCAGAGTCTCACGCACATATAACAGCAAAATTAATTATTTAATTAAATGACAGTAGGACAAACTGTTTCCACAACATCAGCTGTGGCACTTAATCTAAAAAGTAAGTATTATGTCATTCCCTTTTTATGCATGCATATATGATAACAAAACAAAATAGGAATGACCAAAGCAAAACTCAGCTAAGCCAGATACAGTTAACAATATCCACATGGTAGAAATGGCTTATTTAGTCCTCAGTCCTGCCTCTGGGAGACTGAAATAACAAACGCTCATTATCAGCAGTTACCCTAGTTACCTGTGCCAGAACACCTCCTGCTGTAGCAATTTCTGGTGACATCAAGGGTCTGCTGCATTTTTGCTTCCTTGTTTCATCTGGTCCCTTACGTATTAATCACAAAAAACTGCTCATCTATCTTTTCTCTTTGTCAGCATTTGCTAGCATTGTTTCCATCTCTATAACAAACGGATAAATTTGCATGTTCCTTTCAATTAAAGGCTCTAGACTTATGCATGTTCTTTTTCTTTTTTCTTTTCCTTAAAGGAAAGGTCTTAGCACAGCACTTGCCATCATACATTACAGGGTAAACTGTCTGGAAGCATTACATACAGCAGTTAGAGCTAAGTTATGAGACAGGCAGGCACATCACCTAATAGTTACCTACACCATCTGCCATGAAACATTACATTTATTCTGGTTCAGTATTACCGTACTGTCCAGTATCCTTTCTCAAACCCTTGTATACACATGCCTAACCCACAATTCTCTCAATTTTTAACTGCATGGAAGGATGATAGCATTTAACATGCTTGCCTCTGTTTCGAACCTATTACCTTTTTAATACACCTCGTAGAGTCCTCCTATAATTGGATGCTTGCCTCAGAAGCAATGACCAAAGTGAACAACTGGATCGCTAGGTCTAGGCTTCTTCTCTTTACGATGCCCTCCTTCGGTGGATTGCCCTTCCAAACAAAGCAAAAAGACCGATGAGGCCACGAGGTATCAGATGTTTGGATCGCTTCTTGAAGGCTTTCAGGGTGATTGACATAACCCCTACTCTGCATGTGGCTGTCAGCTTTGCAGGAGGAGCCACCAGTCTCGCCCCCCACCAGAGGGGAGGAGGAAGAGGGATCTACGAGCTCATAGGGAATGCCCGAAAAGGCGACAGGGACCTCATCAAGAGCCCCATATCCCAGAAGAGCTGTAAAGGACCCCATGTCCCAGACAAGAAGAGGCATCAGGCTGCTGTGCCACTGCTGGAGACATCCAGAGCCCTGTGCAGCATACAAGTGTCTGGCATGTGGATGTCAGAGGCAACGGAGGACCCACTCACACATACTGGTCTGGGGAGCCCCATGGCTTTGGGGCAGCTCTACAGGAGGGCGTGAGGCTCAGCAAGGCTCAGTAGGGGTTTCAATCAGTTGGTGCCCGGGTTGGCTGGGGCCCACAGTCCATGCCTGGGGCTGGGGGAGGCCTCAGGGTGCCTGGGAGTATTTTTCCTCTACCCATCTTTTTGTTTCTGTAGCTACAATTCTCAAGTAAACGTTCTTGGGGCTGCACTAATTGTACCTGACTCAAATTGACCTTAAATCCGTTTGCTCCAGTGGTTTTAAACTTCCTTGTGACTTACCAGCACCCTCGGACATGCCTGCACAGCAGGAGCCGTCGTCCCGCCAACGCCGTGGCCCAACATGCCTCTCCGGGGCCCGCCAGCCTCTCCACTCCCCACGGCAGCCTCCGCAAGGGCGAGCGCCCGCCCCGGCCCTGCCGGGGAGGAACCCGGGCCCTGAGGGCGACACATGGCAAATAAACGGTCAAAACCGCGCTCCTGGCAGACCGTGCCGGCGCGGCGCCGGGCCCGAGCCCCTCCACACCTCGCTCCGCTCCGCACCTCCGCCTCAACGCAGCAACGGCCCCAGCGGGCAGGAGGCCGCCCGACGCCCGCGTACGCCCGAAGCGACGAGCTCGCCTCACCGGGGCCCCCGGATCCTCGACTCCAGGCGGCCTCGGCCTTCGCCGCCGCTCTCCCCCTCCCTGCTCGCCGCCATGCTGCTCGCCGTCCGCCGCGCATGTGCCAACCGCCGCGCATGCGCCGGTGGCGAACGGAGCGCGGCAGGAGCCTGACTCTCGGGCACCGCGCATGCGCCGGCTCCGAACCGAGCGGGCGAGCAGTGCCTCTATTTTGACAGGAGAGGGCAGCAGAGAGCATAGCGGAGACACTGCGCATGCGCCCCACTCGCCAAAGGAGTGCCTCTATATCGGCAGCAGAGGGTAGTAGAGAGCATGGGGGGCAGAAACTGCACATGCGCACCCCCCGCCCATGTAGTGACGCTATTTCGACAGGAGAGGGCAGCAGAGAGCACAGCGGAGACACTGCGCATGCGCCTCCCTTGCCCATGCAGTGCCTCCATTTCGGCAGCAGAGGGTAGTAGAGAGCACGGGGGAAACCTTGGGCATGCGCGCTCCTGGCGGTGCAGTGCCGCTATTTCGACGGCAGAGGGCAGCAGAGTGCACGGTAGAGACACTGCGCATGCGCGCTCTTACCAGGTGCAGTGCTTCTATGTCGGCAGCAGAGGGTAGTAGAAAGCACGATGTAAACCCTGCGCATGCGCTCCGCCCCCAACCCCGGCCAGGTGCCGTGCCGCTTTTTCAAAAACCGGGGGCAGTAGTGAGCACGGCGGAAACTGCCGAGCAGTGCGCAACAGAGCTGCACTCCTGGTTTCTAGATTCCCGAGGGCAAGCAGTGAGCACGGGGAACCCTGTTCAGTTGTTAGCCCCCGCCGGGTGCAGTACCTCTATTCCAGTAGCAGACGGCAGCAGAGATCACAGCTGAAACGCTGCGCGTGCGCGCTCCTACCAATGCAGTGCCGCTATTTCGGCAGCAGAGGGTAGTAGAAACCACAGGAGAAACGCTGCGCATGCGCACCCTCCGCCCATGTAGTGGCTCCACATCGCCCGCAGAGGGTAGTAAAGAGCATGGGGATACATTGGGCGTGCGCACCCCCCGCCTATTCAGTACCGCTATTTCGCCAGCAGCAGAGAGCACACAGGAAACACTGCGCAAGCGCGCTTCTGGCGGTGCAGTGCCGCTATTTCGATAGCAGAGGGCAGCAGAGAGTACGGGGGAAACACAGCGCATGCGCACCCCCACCCATGTAGAGACACTATATCGACAGCAGAGGGCAGTAGCGAGCACGAGGGAACACTACGCCTGCCGGTGCAGTGCTTCTATTTCGGCAGCAGAGGGTAGTAGAGAGCATCGGAGACCAGTGCGCATGCGCGAGCCCCGTGCAGTACCACCATTTCGACAGCAGAGGGTAGTAGAGAGCAATGTGGAAGCAGGGTGCATGCGCGACCCCCAGCAGTGCCACTATTTCCACAGCAGGGGGTAGTACAGAGCACGGAGAGACTGTGCGCATGCGCGGCTCCCTGCAGGGCCACTGCTCCGGCAGCAGGGAGTAGTACAGAGCAGGGTGAAACAGTGCGCATGCGCCGTCCCGCTGATGTAGCGCCGCTATTTCGGCAGCAGGCGGCAGCAGAGAGCACGGGGAAATCCTGCAGAAGTGTGCGCGACAGAGCTGCGCTCCTAGTTTCTAGATATCCGAGGGCAAGCAGTGAGCACGGGGAACCCTGTTCAACTGTTAGGCCCCGCCAGGGGCAGTGAAGTTATTTTGACACCCGAGGGCAGCAGGGAGCCCTGTAATAGCAGTGCGGATGAGCACGTTATTGTAGAACTGCTGTGTCGACATCTGAGAGCAACAGCGAGCAGTGCGATTCCGTGCGCATGCGCAGCCCCGCCGGTGCAGTGCTGCTATTTCAACACCGGTGGGCAGAACGAGCTCGTTGCGGGCCCATACGAGCCCCCACAGCCCCACTGAGGCCCGTAGACGCCCCTAGAGCTCATTGCAGGCCTGTATGAGCCCCCAGAGTCACGTTCAGGCCCATAGATCCTCCTAGAGCTCATTGCGGGCCTGTACGAACCCCCAGGGCCCTGTTCAGGCCCGTAGATGCCCCTAGAGCTCGTTGCGGGCCTGTACGAGCCCCCAGGACCCCGTTCAGGCCCATAGATCCTCCTAGAGCTTGTTGCGGGCCCATAAAGCCCCCGGAGCCCCGTTCAGGCCCATAGACGCCCCTAGAGCTCGTTGCGGGCCCGTACGAGCCTCCGGAGCCCCGTTCAGGCCCGCAGAAGCCCCTAGAGCCTGGTGAGGGCCCGTATGAGCTCAGCATGGGGCCTTATGAGCCCCCGGAGCCCTGTGGGGGCCTGTACGAGCCCATGGAGCCCAGTGCAGGCCTGTAGAAGCCCATATACCTTGGCGCAGGCTCCTTTGAGCTCAGCATGAGCCCGTAGAGCCCCGTTCAGGCCTGTAGAAGCCCCTAGAGCCCGGTGCAGGCCCGTACGAGCCCATGGAGCCCCACAAAAGCCCATAGAGCCTCATTCAGGCCCATGTAAACCCGTTTCTAGAAAAGGGAGCTAATTTACCTCTAGTCCAGCTTGACACTAGCGCCTAAAGCAGGTGAACCCTGCAGGCCGCAGGATTGAATTGCAAACAAGCTCGGGAGATATTGCTGAGGATGCAACTCCAGAACCAGCTAGAACCAGCCCTCAAAGATACAGCACACAATGGACAGAGGTAACGGTTAACCTTCAGGTAAGATAAGGCACTATGAAGCAGGAACATAGCAACCATCCTGGGATGCAGACGTGACCCAATCAAAAGGAAAGAGACCACTGACTCAGTAAAGAAGACTGGAAGAGACTGTCACAAGCAGGTGGGGAAACAAGACTGTAAGGAGTATAATTACCCCAAAATTTATTTGTTCAGGGTCCCTCTCTGGAGGCACCCAGCTCGAGCTGTTACTTTGCTGGACCGTCACATAAATAAATAATTAATTTCACTGCTAGATGTGCGTGAAACTCTGCTCCTCGGAAACCTAGGGTGGAATTGTTTCATTATCACCGTAGAGCCTAAAGTGGGCCAGTACGAGCTCAGCACAGGCTCGTACAAGCCTGTGGGGGCCAGCACAGGTCCATACAAGCCTGTAGGCCTTGGCGTAGGCCATTAGAGCTCGGCATGGGCCCATACAGCCCAGCAGGGCCCGTGCCCCTTACTCCTCCTGGACTGCTGGGCCCTTCCCTGGATGCCTAGCTCCTTTCCTGGATGCCTGGGTCCCCCCCGGTCACCTGGGTCGCTCCCTGGATGCCTGGGCCCCCTCCTTAGACACCTGGACCCCTCCCAGATGCCTGGACCCCTCCTGGGATGCCTGGATCCCTTCCCCAGACCCTTGGGTCCCTTTCTCAGACATCTGGGTCCCTTCCCCAGACGCCTGGGCCTGCTCACCCGCGGGCCACCTCCTCTTGGCCCTGCAGCCCCCCCTGCAGCCAGAGCAGCTCCTGCTGCCAGGTGGCCCTGCAGCCCCACAGCACCACTGCCACTGCTGCCGCAGCCACACCTGGGGGGGGGGGGGGACATGGAATGGGACGGGGTTCCCGCTCTGAGGGGAGGGCATCCAGATGCTGGGGTCCTCTGCTGGAGGCAGGATGGGACAAGACTTGCACCATTGCCTCGGCCTTGCGCTGCTGGTGGGGGGGGGGGGAAGGGGGGGGTGAGCATCTGGGGTGCTCTGGCACCCATAAGATCCCTTCACGCTCTTAAACTTCCCCAAGTAGCCCCCCCCTCAGCCCCCCTGGGTGCCCACCCAGTGCCCATTAGACCACCCCAAGCATCCACAGACCCCTCAGCCTCCATATCCGCCCCGAGCACTCATAGGACCCCCCCCTCTCAGCACCCTTATCCCCCCCCCAGCACCCACAAGGTGCCCCCAGCCACCCCCAACCCTATAATTCCCCCCCCCTCAGGAGCACCCATATGACCCCCCCCCCAGCACCTATAGCTCCCCCCACACACCCACCCACCTGCACTGGTGCCTCAGCAGGGCCTGGCATGGGGTGGAGGGGGCCAGGCGCCACCCCCCAGCACAGCTCGGACAGGGCCCAGGATAGGGCCCTCCCCCCCCCACAGTGCCACTACCAGCCACCTGTAGCCACCCTTGAGGTGCTGCCAGCGCTGCTGCCGCCGCCCCCGCCCCCCCCCCGGCACCATCACCACAGGCCCTGGTGACCGGGGGGGGGGGGGCGGGCAGGCGTCCAGGCAGCAACCCCTGCGGGAACTTCCTCTTGGCACCGGCACCATGGGCCCAGGCGGCCGGGGGCACCAACATGCATGACTCCTGCGCATACGTGTGTCCAACCAACGCCATGACACGCCCCAGCCTGTGAGGACACGCCGGGGGTGGGGGTGGGGCGGACACGCCGGGAAGCCGCGCGTAGTAGGGGGAAACGCCGTGGACGCGTGTGGGAGAAGATGGCGGCAGCGCCTGAGAGGGAGCGAGTGCGCGACGGCGGTTTCCAGCGCGCGGGAACGCGGCGGCTGTCACGCGGGTGGGCGGGGGGGGGGGAGACGGGGGCGGTGCCGCTCCTGCGCATGCGCAGTCCGCCCCCCCGGGCCCGCGCTCACCCCCGCGCGCGCTGCAGCATCGTCGCTCCCGCGCGCGGCGTTCGACCGCGTCCCGCCCCCTCCCCGCCGGCCAGCCAATCGCCGCGCGGCTCCCCGGGCTCCGCCGTGCTCCTATTGGCTGACGGCCGCCTGTCGAGAGGCGGGAGCGACGTCGCCAGGGCGACGCGAGGCGCGGCCATCTTGGCGTGAGGGCGGGCGGCGGCCATTTTAGGACGGGGGCGGGGGGATGGCCAGGACGCCTTGGTCCCCACCCCTCGCCGGTGACATCCTCCTGCCCTCCCCCACTGCGGGAGGGGTCCAGGTGTCCGACTGCCGCCGTCATGGCTGCTGTGTGGCAGCAGGTGCTCGCCGTGGATGCCAGGTGAGTCCCGGACGCCTGGGCCCCTGCGGGGGTTATGGAAGGGGAGGGTCTGGACGCCTGGGCCCCGGGTGTCGCCAGCCCCGGACGCCAGGCCCCCCCCCCCCGTTGGGGGGGGGCTGAAATGGGGGGGGGGGGGCTGCCGAGACGCCTGGGCCCCTGGAGTGTGTTTGTGTGTTGTGCGTTTGTGGGTTTACGTGTGTCTGTGCGGGGGTGTGTGGTGTGTTTTGTGTGCGTGAGGGAGTATCAGGTGTTGCCTGTCTCGGACACCTGGGTCCCTGGTGCGTGCGTGTGTGCGCGTGTGTGTGTACATGATTGGGGCGGGGGTGGGAGGTTGGATGTTGGCTTCCCGGACGCCTGGGTCCCCGGTGTATGTTTGTGTGTGTTGTACGTTTATGGGTTTATGTGTGCTTGTGTGTGTGTGTGTGTGTGCGCGTGTGTGTATTTCTTTGTGTGTGTGTGTGTGTGATGGGGTGTCAGGTGTTGGTTGCCTGGACGTCTGGGTCCCCAGTGCGTGTGTGTGTTTCTCTGTGTGCATGATGGTGCGGTTGGGTGTTGGCTGCCCAGATGCCTGGGCCCCTGGCGTGTGTATGTATGTGTGTGTGACATTGGGGGGGGGGGGGGTCAGGTGTCCACTTTCCCGGATGCCTGGTCTCCGTGTGGTCATGTTGTGTGCGTGAGCGCGTGTGATGGGAGCAATCAGGTGCTGGCTGCATTGACACCCAGCCCCCCAGGCTGTACATGGCAGGGCGTCACCCACCCTGGACACCTGGGTCCCTGGTGCATGTGCGCATACTGGTCGCATGCACCCATGCGCACGGCATCCCCAACCCCATCGCAACTGTGTGTCGGCTTGCGCGGAGTGACACCTGTGCCGGGCACAGGTATGCAGCATACCGGACACCCAGCTGGCCCCAGTTCCGCACGCAGTACATGCGGCGCCGCAGCCAGCTGCTACGCGAGCACGCCAAAGGTGGGCTGGAGGCTGGTGCCCGCCGCTGGTACCTGCGGGTGCGGGCCCAGCTGCTGGCCCAGCGCTACGGGCCCCTCTCAGAGCAGAGCAGCTGCCGTGCCTACAGCAACAGCCTCCTCCGCAGCAGCCGCACCACCCTTGACCGGATGGAGGTAGGCCTGGGTGGGAGGGCAGGTGTCGCGAGGGTGGAGGGGGGGGCTGTGACACCTGTCCCAGGGGTGTTATGGGGCTGTGACACCTATCCCAGGGCTGTGACACCCATCCTGGGGGGTGTTATGGGGCTGTGACACCCATCCCAGGGCTGTGACACCCATCCTGGGGGGGGGGGGGGTTATGGGGCTGTGACACCCATCCCAGGGGGTTATGGCATGTATAGGGCTTCCCAGGGTCCCTCTACCCACTGCGGGGCAAGGTGATCCCAATGGCCCCCATAGGGTGCAGGGTCTTAGTATACCCTGTATGGTGGGGAGGTCCCTATTGTCTCTATAGAACACAGAGTCCCTATAGGGCAGAGGAAGGGGATGTTCCTGTAGCCCCTGTATGGTTGGGGGGGGGGTAGTCTCTATAGCATCTGTAAGGCGGTGGTGGGGTCCCTATAGCCCCTAATGGGTTGGGGGGGTACCTATAGCCCCCATAGGGTGGGGGGAGTGCATGGAGTCCCTATAGCACCTATAGGGTGTGGGGGGGTCGGTGTGGCAGGATTTTGAGGAGGACCCGCGGGCGGCGCGGGGGCACCGGCGCTCCCTGAGCCGTGGCTCCCACCCTGGAGTGCCCCCCCGTGGCCCCCCTGACGAGCGGTGAGTCGGACGCCTGGGCCCCTGGGGGGGACGCTGGGACACTGAGGGGGGCTCTCGGATGCCTGGGTCCCTGCTAGGGTCCTGGTCCTGGACGCTTGGGCCCCCTGGGAGTTGAGGGGTGCCAGTCCTGGATGCCCGGGCCCCTGGGGGGGGGGGGGGAAATAGCTGGATGCCTTGGCCCCTCGTGGTGGGGGAGGGGGCACCCTGACTCCTGGGCCCCTGGGGGGATGCTGGGTCCCTGGGGGGGTAGCTCCCGGACACCTGGGTCCCTGGCGGGGGGTGTGGGGGGGTGGTGCTGAGCCCTGATGCCTGAACCGTGGTGGGTGGGGGGGTGCCAGTCCTGGATGTCTGGACCCCCAGAGGCCTGGGGGGGGGGGTGCCAGACCTAGACCCTTGGGCCCCCCGGGAGGTTGGTGGGGGTGCTGAGCCCAGCCGCCTGGGTCCGTGGGGGGATGGGGGGTGCCAGTCCCAGATGCCTGGGCCCGCAGCGCCCCCGGAGTGGTGCCGACGCCGCTGGCCGAGGCGAGCCGGGCCATGGCCGGGGACACAACGCTGAGCGAGAACTACGCCTTCGCCGGTGTCTTCCATGTCTTCGACCAGCACACCGACAGCGCTGGTGCGGGGGGCACTGGGAGCGCTAGAGGGGCAGTGGGAGCATTGAGAGGGCTATTGGGAAAGACTGGGGGGGCAGTAGGAGGGCACTGGGAAGGACTGGGAGGCAGTGGGGGTGCTGGAAGGGCACTGGGAGGGCTATTGGGAAGGACTGCGGGCACTGGGGGGGGGGGCACTTGGCACTGGGAGGACATGGGGTGCCCCCTGGGGAGACTGTTACTGATTTCTAGTGGTCTAGAGCAGCCCCTCTGGGTGCCCAGCGGCCAGTCCCAGCCCCCACTGGCCCGCAGCAGCCCCCCCACAGGCCCATGCAGGTCCTTACTGGGGCATACTGGGGTGGGGGCAGTGCCGAGGGTGCAGTTCGCGCACGACGAGCGTCACCTGCTGGCCTGCTGCTCGCTGGATGGGACCATCTCGGTGTGCCGGCTGGCGCCGGGGCCGCCGGCGGTGCTGCGGGTGCTGCGGGGCCACGGCGGTGGCGTGGCCGACCTGGCCTGGTCACTGGCCAACGACGTGCTGCTCTCGGCCTCGCTGGACGGCACGCTGCGCCTCTGGGCGCCCGCCGAGGGCCGCTGCATCCGGCGCGTAGCCGACCCCGACGGGGCCGCCCTGCTCTGCTGCGCCTTCCAGCCCCTCAACAACAACCTCACCGTGGTGAGTGCCGTGTGCGGGGCGCGGCACACGTGTGCGGGGCGTGTGGGCTGTGGCGTGGCCCCTGTGTGTCTGTGTCTGTGTCCCAGCTCCGTGGCGCCATCCAGCCCCTCGACAACACCCTCACTGTGGTGAGTGTGTGTGTTATACATGGGATGCGTGTGCCACGTGTGTGTGTGTGTGTCCCAGCTCTGGGGCGCCTTCCAGCCCCTCAACCACACCCCCCACCGTGGCGTGCACGGGGCGTGGCACACGCATGTGCGGTGCATATGTGCCTGTGTCGCAGCCCCTGCGTGTCCTGGCTCCGTGCTGACACGCGTGTGGGCAGGCGGGCAGCGCCCGGGGTGTGCTGCGGGTAGTGAACGTCTCGACGGGGAAGGCGGCGCGGGGCGGCACGGGGCGACTGCCTGGCCGCGCGCTCTCGCTCTGCTTCGACGCTGCTGGGCGGGTGCTCTGGGCCGGCGATGACCGTGGCTCCGTCTCCTCCTTCCTCTGTGACCCTGGCACTGGTACGGGGGGGGTGCTGGGGGGGGGGACTGGGAGGGACTGGGGGGCACTAGGGAGCACTGGGAGGGACTGTTGGGTGCTAACGTGCACTGGGAGGGACTGGGGGGCCCTGGGGGCGGCTGTGGGGCAGCACTGACCCCCCCCCGCGTCCCCCTGTGCAGGGCGGCTGACGAAGGCGTCGCGGGTGCTGGTGCAGGAGGGCGGCTCCATCACCAGCCTGTCGGCCCGGGCCTGGGCCAGCCGCGAGGCCCCCGACCCCTCGCTGCTCGTCAACGCCTGCCCCGACCGCCTGCTGCTCTTCCGGTGCGCCAGGGGGCAGCCAGGGGGCTGACCCTGTGTTCCAGTCCCCACAGGGTGGTGAAGGAGAGTGCTGGGGGGTGCTGTAGGGCAGCTGACCCCGTGTCCCCACAGGGTGGTGGAGGAGCTGGGGGGGTGCTGTGAGGCTGACCCTGCCGTCCCCATGTCCCCGCAGGGCAGTGAAGGAGCTGGGGGCGGGGGGGGGGGGGGGTGTGTGTGCTGTGGGGCTGACCTCCATGTCCCTGTGTCCCTGCAGGGCAGTGAAGGAACTAGGAAGTGCCATGGGGCTGACCTCCACATCTCCATGTCCCTGCAGCGTGGTGAAGGAGGGCTGGGGGGTGCCGTAGGTCATGCCGTGGGGCTGACCCCTGTCCCTGTGTCCCCACAGGGTGGTGGAGGAGAGTTCGGGGGTGCCGGGGCTGCGGCTGCGGCGCAGCTTCCCCACCCGCCACCGGGCACAGCCAGTTCGCAGCTGCTTCTGCCCCCTCATGTCCTTCCGCCAGGGCGCCTGTGTGGGTGCGTGGCCTCCCGGCGCGGGGGAATGGGGTATCCCAGCATGCCTGGGGGTGTGGAGGGGGGCATAAATCCCAGCATGCCCAGAGTGGGGGAGGGGAAATAACTCCCAGCAGGCCCTAGGAAGGGGGAATATATTGAGGCATGCTGTGGGGCATGGGGGGGGGGGGGGCAGATCCCAGCATGCCTTAGGGGCAACAAGTCCCACCACTTATGGGGGGGGCAGGAATGTATCCCAACATGGATACATGGGGGAGGCAAGCCCTTGCTTGGGGGGGGGGTTGAGCTGCAGCCTGGCAGGCTGGGGGGGGGGGGGTGGAGTGGTGTATCCCAGGGTGCTGTGGGGCGCTGAGGAAGAAGGAGGATGCAGCCCCCGTGCCCCCGCAGTGACAGGCAGCGAGGACGCCTGCGTCTACTTCTTCGACGTGGCACGCGCTGGCCGGGCCACCGTCAACTCACTGCAGGGCCATGGTGGGCCAGTGCTGGCCGTGGCCTTCAACTGCGACGAGAGCCTGCTGGCCTCCAGCGACGCCACCGGCACCGTCATCGTATGGCGCCGCCAGCACGCCTAGTGCCCCCTGCCCCTGCACGGCACGGAGCCCCCCAGCTTGGCAAACAGAGCGTGTTTTGCACCCATGTGCGCGTGTCGGCTGCCTGCGTGCGTGCCGGGGGGGGGGGGGGGGCTAGAAGAGGTACTTGCGGCAGGTGGCGGCCCCACACTTGCACTCGATGCGGCCCCGGGCCCGGGGGGAACCGCCCAGGCCCCCAGCCAGCCCGAAGTTGGAGTCCATCCGCGTGCTCTCGGCATCCACTGGGTCCACTGCCGGGGGGGATGGGGCACAAGGGGTGTGTCAGCGGATGGGAAGTGCTGTGGTACAATCCAACACCCCCCTGTCTCTATGGCCGTGGTATGGCCCACCTACCCCCAATCTCTATGGCTGTGGTACGGCCCAGCTGCCCTCCCCCCCCATCTCTTTGGCAGTGGTACACCCAGCTGCCCCCCCCCCCCCCGCCCAGGGGCTGGCCCGGGGGCGGGGCTCACCGTGCATGTTGTAGTCGAAGGTGAGCTCCTCGCCGGCACGGATGGGCCGGGTGGCGAAGAGGGCAATGCGTGGCAGCCGCTCGTCCAGGTTGTCGATGAAGACATTGTACACCTGCAGGTTGGGGTCACACTGCAGGGGCAGGAGGAAGGTGTTAGGCCACACCCCCAGCACAGGCTCCTCCTCCTCAGCACTGCCTGGCTCCACCCACAAGCACCGACCCCCCCCCCCAAGCTGCAGCAACACCCCCAGGGCACCTGGCAGGCCTGGCACACCGGGCCCCACCCCTGAGCGTTTAGCCCCGCCCCCACTCACACTGTGGTTGACAAAGTGGGAGATGTTGCCATAGCGGGCAGCGTCCACAGTGTAGACGTCCTCCACGTAGTCCAGGTCGAAGAGGTAGGTGGCTCCCTGGCGGTCATAGACCTGCCCCCGCCGCTCCGCCTCCTCCGACGTGATGATCTGGGGGCCGGGGGGGCGCACGGGGGTGAGCTCATGCCAGGGTGATACAGGGACACAGCAATGACCTCACGTGTCCCCATGACCCCTCCCATGTCCCCACGGCTCACGCCAGGGTGATACAGGGACACAGCAATGACCTCCTGTGTCCCCACATCCCCTTCTGTGTCCCCATGGCTCACGCCAGGGTGATACAGGGACACAGCAATGACCTCCTGTGTCTCCACATCCCCTCCCATGTCCCCAGGGCTCACACCATGGCAATATAGGCGCACAGCAGTGCCCTCCTGCGTCTGCACAGTGACACAGGGCAGCTGCAGCAATGCCACCCCATGTGTCCCCGCCCCCGCGGTGGCACAGCGCTCACCTCACCCACGTACTCCATGACAAAGCTGTTCTTGCGGATGCGCTCGAGGGTGCGGACGCCCCAGCCCCGGCCATTGCCAGTGCGGAAGATGCAGAGGTCGTAGCGAATGCCCTTCTGCACCACGCGGTTGGGGCACTCGGCCCCGCAGCGGCACCGCGAGTTGCACTCGTAGATGGGCAGCCCAGCCCGGATGCGCACTTGCCCGGCCTCGTTGTAGGCGAATTTGTTGCGCGAGGCGCCGGGGCAGCAACCGCCAGCCGCCTCGGCCAGGCAGTCACGGCACTCGCAGCCCACGGCCACGGGGCTGAGGGTGATGCCGGCCCCCACCTTGTACTCATTGATGTAGATGAAGTCCCGGGGCGGGCCGTGCAGGTCCACCTCGTTCTCCACAGCGATACGGCCCCGGTGGCGGCGCTTGGTGTTGAGGTGGCGCTCCCAGCGGCGCAGGGCCCGCCGCTGCTCTGCTTTCTGCACCAGGTAGGAGGAGGCGCGGGCAGGCAGGCCCCGTGGGCCAGGCCGGGCCGGCCCTCCCGGGGCACGCGCCAGGTCCTGGTGCAGCTGCTTGAGCAGCCCCCGGCAGCGCAGGTTCTTGCGGGGCTCCCAGGTGTTGGCTGCCTCGGGGTAGCCCCGCCACTTCACCAGGTAGAACTCCTCGGCCTGTGTGGCAGGGAGACCATGTCACTGCAGGCCCGGACACCTGGGGCCATGCTGAGCCTCAGGATCCCAGAGGACCCAGGTGCCCGGGACCTTCCCAGCTCTCCTGAGAGTCATTGGGGACCGAGGTATCCAGGGCCTTCCCGGCCCCTCCTGGACCCACGAGGGACCCAGTCCAGGGCCTTCCTGGAGGCACGGGTCACCCAGGCGTCCAAGGGCCCAATGCTCTGGGGACCCAGGCGTCCGTGCTCCCCACCTCTGCGAGGGACCCAGGTGTCCAGGCGTGCACTCACCCCCACTCTCTTGTAGTCGCACAGGTACTCCACCTCGAAGTGGGCCAGGTTGCGGCGGGTGACGCCTAGCGCCCGGCACCGCAGCCGCTCCAGGCGGCACAGGTCCTGCAGCTGCGCCCAGGACGACTTGCAGCACACGGAGCAGCCTGCGGGGCACCGGGGGGCGGGGGCACCTTCACCAACGCGCGTGGGCCCCACCCACCGCTGCCTGGACGCCCCACGGGACCTACCTGCCACACGCGTCTGAGGTCGAGGGTGGCGCGGCGCCCACGCGCGTGGAAGCCCCCCGGTTCCGTGCCAGCCCCACAGGCGTGGGGATAGCCTCCCCACCCCCCCGAAGCACCGGGCGCCCCCGCACCCCCCGCCGGCGGAGGAGCCGCCTCAGCGCGCCCCGCGCCCCCTCACGCACTGCCCCTCCCCCGCCCCCCGCGCCCCCTTTTATACCCGCCGCGCGCGCGCTGCCCCCCTCAGAAAAGGCGGGAAAAGGCGCCTCCCCCCTCACAGCGCGCGGCTGTTCAACGGTCGCGCAGCGCGCCAGGTGTGGGGGGGCGGGGGGGCGTTCGAACGCGGCCCGCGCGCGCGCCCCGCGACCGTTAAACCGCCGCGCGCGGCCGTTAAACGACCGCCGCCCTCCCGCGCCCCGCGCTCACCTTTTAAATTTTCCGCCATCTTTTTTTTTCCTCCCCCCTCCCCCCCCGACAGGCACCGCGCGGCCGCCGCACCGCGCGGCCCCGCCCCCTCCCTCCGATTGGCAGCGCCCGCCCGCCTTATTTGCATATACCCAGCAGCCCCCGCGCTCCTTCCCGGTGTCACCGCCCACGCCAGGGCCGCTTTTTTTTTTTTTTTTAACCAATTTCCGCTTCTTTTCCCCCGCCCTGGGCACACCCAGGGCTCGTGCCCTGCCTCCGCCTTCTCGCCTCGGGGCGGAAAGCGGGATATTCCCCCCCACCCCCGCCCCACAAAGCCTCAGAGTGATGGAACGTAGCAATCACACGTAGCCGTTAATTAATTAATCTCATTCATTAATCTTTGTAACACGTTGTTTGTGAAGCATGGCCGTGCTTGCTGGTGGCTGGGGCCACGTGGTGTGGGGGGGTGCCGCCAAGCGGCCCCGCTCACCTCGAGGCAACGGCTTCGTTCGTTAGCAGCTCGAGCAAACGAGGTGGTGCGGTGCTGGTTTATTCCTTAGCAGCTTGCACAAATGAAGCCCCCCCCCCCAAAAAAAAAAGTGCGGGGGAAGGAGACGTTATCCACAGTCCCCCAGGTCTCGTTCACGCCAACACGGCGCTCGGCCTCCGCCATGGGGTGGCCCGCATAAACCCCATGTGTGGGGCGCTATGGGGCAGGTGGGGGGGGTAAGCGAGGTCGTACCGGACCAGGCCCGCAAAGCAAAGCACTGTGGGAAAGAGGGGGTGCTACAGGGCGGGGGGGACACACAAACACGGGGGCTCCATGGGCCAGCGCCACGGGGCTCAGTCATCCCACTCGTCGTCCTCGTCCTCCTCGGCGTCCTCGGCCTCGTCTGGGGGGGAGGAAGCAGGGGGTGAGCAGGGTTTGGAGGGGGGAACAGCGCAGGGGGTGCCCTTCACATGTGGGGTGGCCCCCTGCGTGTGGGGCGGCAGCCCCCCAGCTCACCGGATGAGTGGATGGCCTTGCTGCGCTTCTGCATGACCTGCATGAGGGCCCCCACCAGCCCCTCGGGAGGCTGCCCCACGGCACCCGCCTCAGGGGCCTCAGGGGTCTGCAGGTAGGGAAAGGGAACAGAGTCAGGGCTACCCCACAGAACGCTGCTCCACACTGTTACCTGTCCCACGCAACCTACCCCACAGTGTCCCCTGCCCAAAACCTCTCCCCCCACCCCACAGTAACCTGCCCCACGCTGTCCTCCACCCCATGGCAACCTGCCCCACAGTAACCTGCCCCACGCTGTCCTCTGCCCCATGGCAACCTGCTCCACACCTCCCCCTGCCCCACGACAACCTGCCCCACACCGTCCCCTGCCCCATGACACCCTACTCCACACCATCCCCTGCCCCATGGCAACCTGCTCCACACCTCCCCCCGCCCCACGGCAACCCACCCCACACCGTCCCCTGCCCCATGACACCCTACTCCACACCATCCCCTGCCCCATGGCAACCTGCTCCACACCTCCCCCCGCCCCACGGCAACCCACCCCACACCGTCCCCTGCCCCACACCGTCCCCTGCCCCATGACACCCTACTCCACACTGTCCCCCGCCCCATGGCGACCTGCTCCACATCGTCCCCCAGCCCCGTGCCCCCCGACCTTGTTGAGCTGCACGCCCTGCCGGATCTGGTCCAGGAGGGCCCCGCGGCCCTGGGGGGGCCCCGCGGCGGGGGCACCGGCGGTGGCGCCAGCAGCCGGCGGCGGCGGCGGCGGCGGCGGCGGGGGGGGTGGGGGGGCTCCGCCGCGCGCCGGGGGGGCGGGGCTCCCGCGCGCAGGGGGCGGGCCGGCGGCAGGGGGCGGGGCAGGGGGCGGGGCCCCGCGCGGCGGCGGCGGGGCCGGCGGCGGCGCCCCGGGCGGCGGCGGCGGCAGCGGCCCCTGGCGGCCGCGGGGGGCGGGGCCGGCCGCGGGGGGCGGTGGCGGCGGCGCGGCGGCGGCGCGGCCCGGGGGGGGCGGCGGCCCTGGGGGAGGGGAGAGAGGCGTCAGCGCCCGGCGGGAGCCCCGCCCCCGGGGCCACGCCCCTAGGGCTGGGGGGGCACGTGGCACCTAGGGGGGTATGGGGCCTATAATGGTGGGGCATGGGGCCTGTAACAGGGCATAGGGAGCCTATAATGGGGGGGGGTGGGGCCTATAACGGGGCATAGGGAGCCTATAACGGAGGAGGTATGGAGCCTATAACGGGGGGGTGGGGCCTATAATGGGGCATAGGGAGCCTATAACGGAGGAGGCATGGAGCCTATAACGGGGGGGTGGGGCCTATAACGGGGCATAGGGAGCCTATAACGGAGGAGGTATGGAGCCTATAATGGAGGGGGTGGGGCCTATAACGGGGCATAGGGAGCCTATAACGGAGGAGGTATGGACCCTATAACGGAGGCCCATGGACCCTATAATGGGGCATAAGGGCCCTATAACAGGAAGGGGTATGGACCCTATAATGGGGAGGGTATGGATGCTTTAACGGGGGGGCATGGGGCCTATCTGGGGGACTACGGACCCTACGGCGAGGGTCGTACGGGTCTTACAGCGGGGCCTGAGGGGCCTACCCCGGAGGAGACAGGTGGCTGCCGTCATCGGGGCGGCGGAGCCCCTCGGGCCCGGGGGCGCAGGGAGCGCTGCGCGGCCGCTGGGGGGCTCACCGTGGCGGCGCATCTCCTCCTTGACGGCCTGCAGGCCGCCCTGGCCCTCGATGAAGTCGTAGATGAGGCGCGAGGTCTCGGCGTCGGCCAGCTGCGCCTCGCTGATGCCGGCCCGGGCGAACAGCGCCCGCAAGTCTGGGTCCAGCTCCTGCACCTGCGGCCCGGCACCTACGGCCTCCGTAGGGCTGCTGGCACCACCCGCCGCCCTCCCCGCGGGTATGGGGCCGTGCTGCCCGCCCCGCCCTGGGGGCGTGGGGTGTATAGCACCCACCCTGGGGGGGTGGGACCCCACAGGACCTCCCCAGGGGGCTATGGGACCTATAGCACCCACCACAGGGGATATGGGACCTATAGCACCTGCCCCAGGGGATAGGACCCCTATAGGACCTCCCCAGAGGGTATGGGACCTATAGCACCCACCCTGGGGGGGGACCCCACAGGATCTTCCCAGGGGATATGGGACCTATAGTGCCTGCCCCAGGGGATAGGACCCCTATAGGACCTCCCCAGGGGATATGGGACCTATAGCACCCACCCCAGGGGATATGGAACCTATAAACCCCACCCCAGGGGGTATGACCTCTATAGAGCCTGGCTCAGGGGGTATGACCTCTATAATGCCAGCCCCGGGGGGGGGGTACGGGCCCTATAGCACTTGCCCTGGGGGGTTATGACCCCTATAGCACCCACCTAAGGGGGTACAGGCCCTATAGCACCCACCCCGGGGCAGTGTGGGGCACATAGCTGCCACCTAGAGGGGTGTGGGGCCTATAGCCTCTGCAGGGGAGCTCTAGTGCCCATGGGAGGGAGGTGTTTCTCCTATACAGCCCAGGGGGTCTCTCCCCTATAGAGCTTGGGGGGGTCCATCCCCCCTATGGGGCCCACAGGGTTCTTCCACCCATAAGGCCTGAGGGTCACAGCCCCTATGGGGTGACGTACGTTGAAGCCGCTGTTGGGGTCCCATCCGATGTGACCCACGTGCCTGGTGGGGGGTGGTGATATGAGGGGTTGCCCCATAGCAGGAGGGCTGGACCCATGGCCGAGCCCTGCCCCATATGTACCCTGCCCCTCACGTCCCCCCCAGCCCCACACGTCCCCCTGCCCCACACATCTCCCCACCCCACACATCCCCCCAGCCCCACACATCCCAGACCTACTTGAAGCCGGAGGGTGCCCCGATGTCAGCCTTGGAGATCTTCTTGCGACCCCGCTTGCGGTCAGTGGCTGTGGGGCCTGCTGTGGGGCCCGCTGTGGGGCCAGCCGTGGGGCTGGGCAGCCCCCGGTAGCGGCTCGCCGTGATGTCGGGGTTGGCAATGGGCACAGCCGGCACTGGGGGGGCTGCGGGGGCATGTGTGTGGGGCGGGGGCCGCTATGGGGCTTGGCGGCCACTATGGGGCAGGGGGACTCCCTTTGGGGCAGTAGAGACTGGCTATGGTGCAGGGGAACCCACTATGGGGCAGAGGGGACCCTGCTAGGGGGCTAGAACACTGCTATGAGGCAGGGACTGTGCTATGGGGCAGGCAAACCCACTATAGGGTAGGAGAGACCCCACTATGGGGCAGGAACCACTTGCTATGGGGCATCAAGGATCCCCTTATAGGGCAGGGACATTCCATTATGGGGCAGGGACCCCGCTGTGGGGCAGCGGAGCCCCTGCTATGGGGCAGTCACTCACCACAGCCATCCCCGGCAGATGCAGGGGGCCGGGGCAGACTCCCGCGGCGCTCTGTGATGGGGGGCAGAGGAGGTCAGCGCCCCACGGCTGCCCCACAACATCCCCCCCATGGCCACCCCACGGCTCCTCCTTCCCCGTGGCTCTTTGCCCCACGGCGCCCCCTCCACAGCCCCGCAAAGCCTCCCGGGATAGGGGGGGGAACTCACCATCAGCCGTGGGGGGTGGTGGGGGTGGGAGCTGTCGCTTCTCTGTGGAGGGAAAGGGGCTAATGTGGGGCTGCCCCATGGCGTGGCGGGCACCAGGGCAGCCCTGGTGCATAGTGGGTCACTGTAGGGCAACCACAGTGTATCGTGGGTGGCTGTGGGGCAGCCCCAGTGCACTGTGGGTTGCCATAGGGCAGCCCTAGTGTGTATTGTGGGCTGTTGGAGGTGGCCATGAGGCAGCCCTGGTGCCTCGTGGACTGCTGTGGGGCAGCCCCGGTGCAGTGTGGGTGGCCCTGGGGCTGCCACGGGGCAGCGTGGGTGGCCATGGGGCAGCCCTGGCACAGGGGGGGTGGCTGTGGGGCAGCCCCAGTGCCTCATAGGCCACTGTGGGGCAGCTCCGGTGCAGTGTGAGTGGCCCTGGGGCTGCCGTGGGGCAGCGTGAGTGGTCATGGGGAAGCTGTGGGGCACCGTGGGTGGCCATGGGGCAGGGCCGTGGGGCAGCTCACCCGCCCGCTGTTGCTGCTTCCAGACCTTCTCCTCCACCAGGGCCTGGAACGCTGCCGCCTCCCCCTCGTGGGCGAAGTTCAGCCCCGCCTGCCAGCCCTGCGCAGCCAATCACCGCCTGGCCCCGCCCCAGCCCCGCCCCAGCCCCAGCCCACCCCAGACCCTCCACCTCACCCACACTCCCTTAGCCCTGCCCCATCCATCAGCCCCATCTCAGGCCCCTTTAGCCCCACCCACTGCCTTCTAAGCCCTGCCCCCAGTCTCTTAACCCCACCCTTGGCCCCACCCACAATGCTGAAGCCCTGCCCCAGCACAGAGTCCCGCCCTCGGCCCCGCCCCCAGAGCCAGAGCCCCGCCCTCAGGCCGGATGCCCCGCCCCAACCCCCACCTCTAGCCCCACCCCAACCCCCACCTGTAGCCACACCCCAGCTTGTAGCCCCGCCCCCATCCAGTTGGCTCCACCCTACCCTGCCCCAAGCAGCCGAAGCCCCGCCCCCGCCCCTGGCCCCGCCTACTCACGTCAGCAGGGAAGGTGTGGAAGAAGGGGGTGGGGGCAGCATAGCCCATGTGGGCCCGGAGCTCCTGCTCCCAGCACAGGCACCCGCCCTGCGCGCCCAGACACCTGGGTCCCTTGGCCACCTCCACCCAGCCCGTGGGGACTCCCGTCCCCCCCCGCCCGGACGCCTGGGTCCTCATGGCTCCCCCGCCCGGACACCTGGGTCCCCATAGCTCCCCCATCTGGACGCCTGGGTCCCCGTGGCTCCTTCACCCCAACGCCTGGGTCCCCGTGGCTCCCCCATCCAGACACCTCGGTCCCCATAGCTCCCCTGCCCGGATGCCTGGGTCCCCTGGCCACCTCCCACCCAGCCCATGGGGTCTCCCGCCACCCCTGCCTGGACACCTGGGTCCCCTTGGCTCCCCCACCCCAACGCCTGGGTCCCTTGGCCATCTCCCACCCAGCCCGTGGTGGTCCATCCCCTGGGCTCCCCCGCCCAGACGCCTGGGTCCCTTGGCCACCTCTTACCCAGCCCGTGGGGGTCTCCCGCCCCCCCACCTGGATGCCAGGGCCCCCAGCTCACCCGCAGGTCGTAGAGGCGGATGAAGTAGGAGCGCCGGGGGCTGTCCTTGACCAGGCAGGCGACGCCGCAGCCCCGCTTGGTCCACGCCGCCCCCCCCGGCCCCCGCGCCTCCAGCAGCTGCACCACCGCCGTCGCCAGCGTCTGCCGCAGCCGCCCCTATAGCGCCTATAGCACCCCTGGGGGGGGGCAGGGCGCTGGGGGGGCCCTGCGGTGCTGGGGGAGGTATGGGGCTGGGGAGTCCCTGTAGGGCTGGGGGCTCATTGGGGTCTGCAGCACCTGGGGGGCCCCTATAGCACCTAGGGATCCCCTATAGCACCCAGGGGGCCCTATAGCAACTTGGGCACCCGAAGGGCTCCTATAGCACCCGGGGGGACCCCATAGCAACTTGGGCATGTATAGCACCAAGGGGCCCCTATGGCCCCTAAAGATACCCTATAGCACCTGAGAGGCTCCTATAGCACCCAGGAGCTGCTCTAAAGCATGTGTGGGGGCCCTATAGCACCTGGGGCCTCTACAGGGACTAGGTGGGTGGCTCTAGTGCCTGGGGGGAGCTCCTATAGCACTCAAGGGGGTTCCTACAGGTTCTTAGGATGTTGCAAACACCCCCTTGACCCCCTTGGGATTCCAAATCCCCCTCAGGACTGCCCAGATCCACCCAAATATCCCCCAGACCCTTTAGAGCCCCCCAGGACCCCCCAAATCCCCCCATCCCCCATATCCCTCCCAAATCCCTCCCAGGACTCCCTATATCCCCTCCAGATCCCCCCCTAGACCCCTTAGGCCCCTCCCAGGACCCCCCCAGCCCAAGGGCCCCCCATATTCCCCCTATACCCTCCCAGAGCCCTTAGGGCCCCCCCAGACCCCCAAATCCCCCCCTAAGACCCTCCAGATCCCCCCAGAACCCTTAGGGCCTTTGCAGGGACCCCCAAATCCCCCCAAGTCCCCCACAGCCCCCCCCAGGACCCCCTAGATCCCCCCCAGAGCCCTTAGGGTTCCTGCAGGGCCCCCCAAATCCCCCCCAGGACCCCCAGATCTGCCCCGGCCCCTCACCACACATTTCCGGCCCAGGAGCTCAAAGAGCCGCAGGTTTTCCTGCTGCTGCAGCAGCTCCGAGGGGACGTTGTCGGGCCCCGGTGGCCCCCCCCGGCCCCCCCGGCTCATCGCCCCAGTCACCTGGGCCCCTTCCCCACTCCCCCGCCGGCTCCGGCCCCGCTTATGGGCCCCGGATGCCTGGGCCCCCTTCCTGGAGGAGGCTGGGGGGGAAACACCTCCCCGAGCCGGATGCCTGTGTCCCCTGCAGAGGTGGGGAGCCCTCGGCCCGGACGCCTGGGTCCCGCGCGGAGGCCTCTTCCGTGTAGCGGGCCCGGAAGCGCGCGTCACCTCCGGACTGGGGGCGACTGGGGTGAACTGGGAGGGCACTGGGGTGAACTGGGAGGGACTGGGAGCAGCCAAAGGCCGCGGCCCCCCCTCCTCCCCCCTGGCTGGGGGCCCAGGCATCCGGGCGCCTTGGCTTCCCCTCCCCCCTCAGGGGAGTCCCAACTCTGTCCTAGACCGTACTGGGACCATCCCAGTCTGTAGTGGAACCCCAGGCCCTTCCCAGTCCATGCCACGACCCACCAGTACATACTGCAGGCCCAGTATAGGCTGGGACCCCCCCCCAATCCCCTTCCCAGTCCATACTGGGAGCTCTCTAGCTCCTTCCCAGTATGGATTGGGACCCCCAGACCCTTCCCAGTATGGATTTGGATCCCTCATTGTCATTCCAGTCCATTCTGGGAGCCTCCCAGCCCCTTCCCCGTCCATACTAGGAGCCCTATCCCCTCCCCAGTCCATACTGGGACTCCCCCAGCCCCTTCCCAGTACGGATTGGGATCCCCAGCTCCTTCCCAATCGATATAAGCACCTGTAATCCCTCCCCAGTATGGAATGGGACCCACCCAGCCCATCCCCAGTCCATACTGGGAGCCTCCAAACGACAAACATGGGCGTCAGGTTTATTTGCGTCTTCTGCACCTCGCAGCACCCCGGACGCCTGGGCCCCTCCCAGTAGGATGGAGGGCGGGGGGGGGGCAATAAATAAAGGGGGGACATAGGAAGGCACCGGGTGGGGAGGGCACTGGGCTGTACTGGTCCATACTGGCAGGACCCAAGGCTGTGTGGGTGAAGAGGTCCCAGTGGGGGTGCCCTACCGGTCCGTACTGGTCCATACTGGGAGACGCAAGGCCACGTGGGTGAGGAGCTCCCAGTTGAGATGCCATACTGGTCCATACTGGTCCGTACTGGGATGGCCCAAGGCCAGGTGGGTGAAGAGATTCCAGCTCTGCCGCTGTACTGGTCTGGACTGGGACGGCGCAAGGCCACGCAGGTGAGGAATCCCGATGAGGATGCTGTACTGGTCCATGCTGGTCCGAACTGGTCCAACCCAAGGCCATGGAGATGCAGGAGCTCCCAGTTGGGCCCCCAGACCTACGCTGGTTCATACTGGTCCACGCCGGGACGCTCCGAGGCGACGTAGAGAAATGGCAGGGGAGGCAGTGGGCTGTACTGGGCCGTACTGGGGCTGCTGCGATGTCCCTGGCTCCCCGTAGCAGGCGTCTACAGGTCCCCAGTAGGTGCCTACAGTCCCCATGGGGGCCTATGGGTCCCCAGGGGGGATCTATGGGTCCCTGAGGGGTGCCTACAGGTCCTTATGGTGGTCTATGGGTCCTCAGGGCATCCCCATGGGTATCTCTGGGTCCCTGAGAAGTGTCAAGGGGATCCCTATGCCAACCTATACATTCCCAGGCGTGTCTATGGGTCCCTGAGGGGTACCTAGGGGATTCCTACATTGGTCCATGGGCCTCCAAGGGGGACCTACAGATCCCCAAAGGAGAGCTATAGGTACCCATGGGTGCCTACAAGGTCCCTATGTTGGTCTACGGCTGCCAAGGGGGATCTATAGGGTCCCCAGGATTTTCTACAGGTCCCTAAGGGAGTCTATGGGTCCCCAAAAGGGATCTATGGGTCCCCATGCATGCCTTCAGAATAGCTATGTTGATCTAGGGGTCCCCAAGGAAGATCTATAGGTCCCCCCAGGCATCTATGGGGTCCATATGCTGGTCTATGGGTCTCCTCGGGGGCTCTATAGGGTCCATGGGACATCGATAGCCCCCCATGGGCGTCTCCAGGTCTCTCAGCCGGTCTCAGGGCCCACTTGGGGGCTCCATAGGGTCCCCAGGGATCTCTACACCGCTCCATAGGCATCTCTGGGGTCCCTAAGCTGCTCTGTGGGCCACCTCAGGGGCTTTATAGGGTCCCCAGAGGCATCTATACACCCCCACGGACATCTCTGCGTCCCTCAGCTGGTCTCGGGGCCCCCTTGGGGGCTCCATAGGTGCCCCCAGCTCCCCCCACACCCCTCTCGGCCAGGCGCGGCAGCAGGGGGCAGGCGTCAGGGCTCAGCAGGGTCGCTGTCACCCGCGCCGGGGCCGCCACGCCCCCCCCAGCCCTCGAGGTAGCGGGCGAAGAGGGCCTTGGCGCGGTGCAGCACCCGGGGCAGGTCGTGGCGGCGCACCAGGCGGTCAAAGTGCATGGCCACCTCATTGTAGTCGCTGGCCCGTGCCATGACGGCCTCACGCTGCTCCAGCAGCATGGCCAGGCACACAAAGAGCAGGAAGGGGTTGCCCTGGCCCAGCTCCTCCGGCGGTGGCAGCGGCGCCCCGTCGTCCTCCACACCCACCTCGTCCTCCGACGAGGAGGAGGAGGAGCAGGAGGAGGAGGAGGAAGAGGAGGAGGAGGAATCTTCCCAAGCCCACGGGCCGGCCCAGGGGTCATCATCAGCTTCACCAACCTCGGGGAGGGTGGCAGCGTCTGCTTCAGCGTCTTCGGGGACGTCAGGGTCTTGGCCAACCTTCTGGGGGCTGCGGAGCTCTTGGCCAATCTCCTTGAAGGCACCTGGGTCTTGGCCAACTTTCTTGAAGACGCTGGGTTCTTGACCAACCTCCTTGAGGATGCTGAGATCTTGGCCAACCTCCTGCGGCACGTTGAGATCTTGGCGAACTTCCTCGAACGCGTTGAGGTTTTGCCCAATCTCTTTGGTGACACCAAAGTCTTGACCAACCTCCTTATAGATGTCGGGTTCTGGGCCAACCTTGGGAACGTTGAGACCTTGGCTGAGCTTCTGGGGGACATCGCAGTCTTGTTCAGCCTCCTTGAAGATGCTGAGATCTTGGTCAACCTCCTTGGGGGTGTTGGGGTCTTGGCCAACCTCCTTGGGGATGTCAGGGTCTTCATCAGCCTTTTTGGGGACACCGGGTCCCCCTCTGGCCTCCCTGGAGGCCTTGGGATCCTCTGGGATGTCCCGGGAGACATGGAGATCCTCTGTGACACCTCGGTTGGTCTCGGGATTATCTGGGACCTCCGACTTCGCTCCACCATCCTGGGAGATCTCAGGACTACCTGGCGCACCTTGGGAAACCTTCAGATCCTCCTGGATGTTTGTGGAAACCTTAGCAGCATCTTGGACGTCACTGATCTTGGGATCTTCTTGGGCGTTTGTGGGGATATTTGGATCCTCCTGGACATCTCTGGAGACCTTTGGATCCTCTTGGAGGTTTCCGCAGCTTTTTGGAGCCTCTAGGACATCCCCGAGGCCACTCAGCCCCTCAGCGTCGTCTCCAGGCTCCTTCTCAGCTCCTCTTGCGCCCAGCGTAGCCGCCTCCTGGGCCCTGCACTGGCGCCGGTGCCGTCGGGGGGGCCGGGGCCGGAGCCCGCGGCGCTCGCGGAGCCCACAGCGAGCCCGCCGGGGGCCCAGGGGGGCACCAAGGAGCGGCACACCGTCGGCAGGGGGCGGCGGGGCAGGTGGGAGCGAGCTCCAGGTGATCTCCAGCACCCGCAGAGCGTCCTCGAAGGCGAACTCCCGCTTGAGCTCCAGTAGCAGCCAGCGGTAGCAGAAGAGGAGGTCGTGGGCGCCGCGGGCGGCCAGGAAGGCCCAGAACGGCGGGTCGGCGCGCCGCAGCAGCCGCCGCAGGTGCCCAAAAGCCCGGGCCAGGCCCCGGCCGCCAGGGCGGAAGCGGGGAGCCAGGCGGCGCATGAGGGCGCAGAAGCAGATGAAGGCCTGGGCCTCGTCATCAAGAACGGCTAACAGTGGGGCAGCCACATCTGACATACCCTGGCAGTAGGACAAGCGCGGGTGGCCCAGGGCGAAGGTGGTGAGCAAGGCCTGGAGGGCGGCCAGGTGCGGGTGCCCCTCTTCAGGCCCCCCGAAGTAGGGGTGGCCGCGGTCAGTGCGCACCACGTCCTTGCGCACAGCAGCCCCCACCAGCGCCAGCTCGCCAGGGGCCGCCTGGGCCGCCAGGCGGGCCTTGAGCGCCCCATACTCGGCTGCCTTGCGCCGCAGGTGGGCCAGGCGTTCCTGGCCCGAGAGCCCCGCCGGGAAGACATTGAGCAAGTAGCGCCACACCACCTGTGCGGGGATGAGGCCACGCCATTAGGGACCCTGGCATCCGGGCAGGAGGGGTGGGGGACGGTGGCGGGGCAAGACATACCTTGCGCAGGCCGGGCTCGACTCCCCCGTGGTAGACGTGCAGGCGGAGGTCGCGGGGCCGGGCCAGGCGCCCACCGGGGCCCAGGTAGCTGCGCAGGTCAGCATCACTCAGCGGGGCCCGCGGCGGTGGCGGAGGCGACGCCGGTGGCGGTGGGGAGCCCTCAGGCCAGGCCAGTGCCGCCTGCGCCCGCGCCAGTGTCCGGCCCACCTGTGTGGGGGGCGGCAGGTGAGCCAGGAGCACGGGGAGGCGTTGGGGGGGGACTAGGAGCACTGGGAGGTGTTGAGGGGGAACTAGGAGGAGTCTAGGAAGCATTGGAAGGTGTTGGGCAGGGAGTGGGAGCGCTGGAAAGTGTCAAGGGGCACTGGGAAGTGTCTGGGAAGGGACTGGGGGCACTGGAAGGTGTCAAAGGAGCACTGGGAGGTGTTGGAGCAGAACTGGGAACACTTGGAAACACCTGGGAGGGGACTGGGGACACTGGGAAGCATCTGGGAAGGGACTGGGGACTCTGGGAAGTGTCGAGGGGCACTAGGAGCACTAGAAGGAGGAGAGAGGGGGAGATCTGGGAGGTGTCTGGGAAGGGACTGGAGGCACTGGAGGCCATGGGGGGTGTTGGAGCAGAATTAGGAACACTGGGAGGTGTCTGGGAGAGAACTGGAGGCATTGAGAAGCGTCGGAGGGGCACTGGGAGGTGTTGGGGGGGAGCCCAGGAGCGCTGGGAGACCCTGGGGAGGGGAACTGGGAGCTCTGGGAGGGCCTGGGGAGGGGAACTGGGAGCCCTGGGAGGCCCTGCACCCACCTGTGCCAGCAGGGCCTGGGTGAAGGGCAGGGCAGCGGCCAGCAGCGAGCGGCGCTCGGGCCCGGGGGGCTCGGCCCCCGCCGCCTCCCGCGGGCTGATGATGTCCCAGTCCTCCAGCAGCGGGCCTGCGGGCCCGGACGCCTGGGTCCCTCCTGCTCCGCCACTCCTGCAACCCTGCCCCCCACGGGTCCCTGGACGCCTGGGTCCCCACCATGCCACTCGAGAGCCCCCATGACAACCCCCAGGCCGCTCGGACACCTGGGTCTCCTCTACGCTGCTCGAGAGCCCACCCTGGGCACCCAGACACCCGGGCCCCTGATGTGCCACCCCCAGGACACCTGGGTCCCCCCACCCTCTCCAAGACGCCTGGGTCCCCTTCTGGTCCTGGGATCAGGGGCTCTCCCCAGACACCTGGGTCCCCCCAGCCAGTACCCAAGGAGAAAATGCAGCTCCTCCCGGACTCTGGGGCCCCCTGACAGATGGGGCTGGGGCTCTCCCAGACACCTGGGTCCCTGGGTGATGAGGGTGGGGGCTCTCCCAGACCCCTGGGTCCCCCCACCCACTCCCTAAGGGGAAGATGTGGCTCTTCCCAGATGGCTGGGTCCCCCCACCCAGCCCTCAAAGGGGTCGCGTGGGTCCTCCCAGACACCAGGACCCTCTGGCCAGCAGGGCGGGGCTCTGCCAAATGCTGGGGCCTGCCGGCCAGGCGGCACTCACTGTCGTCGGGTGGGCGCACGTCAAGGCGCAGGCGCAGGGCAGGCTTGGCGGCTGAGGCGAAGGCAGCCGCCAGGTCGCTGTCACTGGCCAGCGGCGTGAAGCTCTCGTGGCCCCGGCGGTCGCGGGCCGCGAAGCTCACGGCGAAGCTCTTCTTCCTGTGTGCCATGAGAGGCCCAGGAGTCTGGGGGTGTGCCCTTCCCCCACCACTTACAACCCCCCTCCCTCGTGGGGCTTCCCCTCCATGCACCCCAGTGGACCCAGACATCCGGGCCAAGCACCTCCCTCCCACCCCCCTCATGGAGACCCATCCCCGACTGTGCCCAGCGGATCCAGGTGTCCAGGCCAACACCCCTCCCCCCCACGGGGACTTCCTCTGTGTACCTAGTGGACTTAAGCATCCAGGGAATCGACCCCCTCCCCCACACAAGGAAGGTGGGGGGACGGAGATGCCTGGGGGGAGGGGAGGGGCCCCGGTGCTCACCCCTGCAGGTCGAAGGCACGCGCCAGAATGTGCTGCAGCACGTCCAGCGACGTGATCTGCGGGTCCACGGCGAAGGAGCGGAACTCGGGCGGCAGCAGCCCCTCGCTCTTCTGGTGGCAGCGTCAGGGACCCAGGCGTCCGGGGCCGGGCGGGGGGGTCTCCCCCCCCCCCAGCAGACCCAGGCGTCCAGCCCTCACGCTCATCCCCCGGCGCAACGACATGGCGCCCCACCTCAGCGCGTCGCTACGGCAACAGCCTAACGGCACCCTGCCGTTTCCCACCCTCGCGCCTCATTGGGCACCGCCGCCCACGTGGCCTCCTCTCACCTCCGCACCCCCCCCCGCTTTAGCGCGAAGCCCTCGGCCCCGCCCCAGAGACCGCTGGCCCCGCCCCCAGCGGCACCCCCTCCCGGCGGCCGCTAGCTCCGCCCCCGGCCCCCCGCTCACCTTGACGCGCACGCGCACCACCTCGCACTCCTCCTCCAGCGCGGCCCCGCCCCCCGTCCAGGCCCCGCCCCCCGCGGCCGCCATGGCGGCGGCGGCTCAGCGCAGGCGCGGACCGCTGTCTTCTGGTGGGGGGGGGCGGTTGGAGCCGCCGCCGCCCAACCGGCAGAAGCGGGTGGGGGAGCTTACGTCACCGCCGTGCTGACGTCACGCCGCGCCCCGCTTCAAGCGAAGCGGGGCTGGGGAAGCGGGAGCGGCGCCGCGGTCACCCCCGTCCTGCGGCCGAGCCGGGCAGCGGCGGCAACAACATCCGGTGGGCGGGGCCGCCGGCAACAACATCCGGGTCCGCGCCCGGAAGTGACGACAGAGAAGGGCGGGCGGGCGTCCCGGCCGCCATGGCGACGCCGGGGGGAAGCGCGTCATGAGGGAGATGCGAACCAGCTTGGAGTGTAATGACGTAATCCCCGCCTCTTCCCTAAGCGCCCCGGCGTCCGAGCGCCCCTCCCCCACCAAGAGACGGAGGCGGCTGCGGTTCAAATCGCGTTTATTGAAAGGGTGGCGGGAGCGGGAGGGGTGCAAGTGCGAGATCCCACCCCCCCTTAAAGTGGCAACGCCTCCTTAAAGGGGGAACCCCCCCGCGGGGGGCCACAGGGGGATATGTACAGCCAGGATGGCAGAGCAGGTGGGGAGGCCCTGCCCCCCGGGGCGGCCCCACCCCCTTAACGGGGCCACGCCCCTCAAGGGGGGCCGGGGGGGGCAGCCCGCTCCTTGCTGAGCCGCACCAGCTCCTGTGAAAGCGCCTCCAGGTCCTGCGGAGGGAGGGGAGGGTGTGCTCAGGGACCCAGGCATCCGGGCCCCACGGCCAAGCCCCCCGGAAGCCCCGCCCACCCGCAGACAGCCCCCTCCGTGGCCCCACCCCCGTGCCAGCCACCCCTGCCCCGAGCCATGCCATGAGGCCCCGCCCCCTGCTTGGCTCCACCCATGAGCCCAGCCTGCCCTAAGGGGGGGGTACCCCATAGGCCCCGCCCCAGGAGGCCCCGCCCACCTGGCCCAGGTGCAGGTTCTTGGTGAGCTGCTCCTCCAACATGTTCTGCAGCTTCTTGTTCATCTCGCGCAGGTCCTCGTCGCCGGGGCCCCTGCCCCGCCGGGGGGCGCCGGGGGGAGCCGCCGCCGCGTCTGGGGGGGGGGACACGTGGGGTCAGCGGGGGGCGTGGGGAAGCCCCCGGCAGGGCCCAGGCGTCCGGGCACGCTCCCTGCTCCCACCCGCACCGAGGCGGCTCTCACGGACGAAGCTCTCGATGATGGCGCTCTTGCGGCACAGGTCCTCCGCCATCGAGGCGCTGCTCACCTCCAGGTGACGCACCTGCAGGGGGGACGCGGGGTGACACTGGGGATACCCTCTCCCCCAACTTGCCTGGGACACCGGTGCCACCGCTGAGCCACCCCCAGGGACACCAGCGACCCCCCCACTGCCTCCCAGTGGCCCCTGCTCCCTCTCAGCGCCCCCAAGGGCCTCCCACTGCCCCCTAGTCCCTCCCAGAATCTCCCCAGTCCCTCCCAGTGCCCCCCGTCCCTCCCAGGCACCCCCCAAAGCCCCCAAGCATCTCCCACACTCCTCCATAGCCCTGAGTCCCTCCCAGTACCTTCCCAGTGTCTCCTAGTCCCTCCCATAACCCTTTTGCATCTCCCCATATCCCCCCCACTCCCCCATCAGTGGTTCCCAGTGCCTCCTCACTGGCTCCCGGTCCCCCCCATAACCCCTAAGTATCTCCCAGGCCCCCAAATCCCCCCAGTCTCTCCCAGTCTCCCTGGCACCACCCAGTCCCTCCTCAAGTCCCCCCAGAGCCACGCACCTTCTCCTCGAGCAGCCAGCGCTCCTGCTGGCTCTGGGCCAGGCGCTGGAAGAGCTCGGCCACCTCGGCCGGGGAGAGCTCGGCCGCCCCGGGGCCGCCGCCGCCGCCGCTGCCCCCACCAGGGCTGCCCGAGCCCGACTGCCGCGCCACGGAGGGGCGGGGTCAGCAAGGCCCCACCGGGCCACACCCCTGTGAGGCTCCACCCCCCAGTGAGGCCTCCCCACCCACGGCTGGGGCTGCCTGAGCCTGACTGCCAGGGGTGGAGTCAGTGAAACCACGTCCCCCAGACCACACCCACTGTGGGCTCCACCCTCCACCAGGCCCCACCCCCCAGGGCCCACCAAGCCCCAGTGGGAGAAAGGTCAGTGATGCCCAGCCCCCTCAGCCACGGCCCCGCCCACCTCAGCCCCACCCCTCACCCCCGTGGCCCCACCTCCCCCACTGATGTCAGCCAGGCCACAGCTACTGCCCAGCCCCACCCCCTAGAGCCGGCCCCGCCCACCACCGGACAGGGTCAGCATGGCCCCACCCACAAGGGGGTGGGGCCTGGGGTGGGCGTGGCTTGCCCTAAGCCTGCACCTGGAGAGCAGGCACCTCAACAACCCAGAGGGGTGTGGCCAAGCATGACCCCGCCTGAGGGGGTGTGGCCTGTCCAGGCCCCACCCACCTTGGTGCTGCCGGGGGCGGAGCCCTCACGGCAGCCGAAGGACGAGAGGCTGCTGCTGTCGCCCGCCGGCGCCGCCTCCAGCACCAGCTCCTCCAGCCCTGTGGGGGATGGGGCAGGAGGGCGTCAGTGAGGGGCCCAGGCGTCCGGCGCACCCCCGCGCACCCCGCGAGGGGCCCAGGCCTCTGGGGCTCACCAGGGCGGCCCCGGCCAGGCGCCAGCAGCTCCTGCAGCCGCTCCTGGAGGCGGTCGGCCCGCCGGCGCTCCAGCTGCAGCTGCCGCTTTAGGTCCTTCAGCTGCAAGGGGAGTGTGGGGGGGTCACCGTGGTGCAAGAGGGGGCCCAGGCATCCAGGTGGACCCCTGCTGGTGCCCCCCCCCTTGTGCCCCGGACACCTTGGTCCCTTACCGCGGCACTGCCTTTCTTCTCCAGGATGCGCTGCCCATCCCGGACGTCCTTCAGCTCCTGCAGGAAATGGGGGGGGGGGGTGGTCAGGGGGATTGTGGGCACTCCGAGGGGGGATTGGGGGTATCAGAGAGATCCCAGGGGGTCTTGGGGTGGATTTTGGGGAGTCTTAGGGGGGATTAGGAGGATCACGGGGGGATTTGGGCTCCTGGAGGGGTCTCAGGGGGTCCTGGGGGGATTTAGGGGTCCCAGAGGGTCGGGGGGGGTTAGGAGGTCCTGGGGAGGATTTAGGGTCCTACAGGGGTGCCAGGAGATGCTGGGGAGAGATTAGAGGGTCCTGGGGGGAGATTTGGGGTCCCAAAGGGTCCGGGGGGGGGATTAGGGATTCCTAGAGAGATTTAGGAGTCCCAGGGGGTCTGGGGAGATTTGGGGGGTCCCAGGAAGGTCCCAAAGGATCCCATGGGAGGTTTGGGGTCCCATGGGTGGTATTAGGAGGTCCCAGGAGATGATTTGGGGGTCCCATAGAGGGGTACAGGGGATCTAGAATCAACTTGGGGGTACCAAGGATACCCCAGAAAGCATGAGGGGGGTTGGGGGTCCGTGGAAGCGCCCTGGGGGGCCCAAGTGCCCTGGCAGTGTTGGGAGGAATTTGGGGGGGGGTCAGAGGGACCTGGCGCAGCGCCCGCCCGTCGGCCTCCTGCAGCTCCCGCAGCCGCTCGGCCTCCGCCTGCGCCGCCCGCAGCTGTGAGCCCTGCGCCTGGAGGGGAACAGGTCAGCCCCACAGCGCCCCCCCACCCCACAGCGTGGCCCCCACGGCCCCACGGCGTGTCCCCCTGCCCCACAGCACATCTCCTTGCCCGATGGAACCCTCCTGCCCCACAGCGCGTTCCTCCGTCCCATAGCATGTCCCCCTGCCCCCTGGCACAGCCTCACCTCGAGTTCGGCCTCGTGCTGCTCCTGCAGCGCCCGGGCAGCTGCCTCATGCTCCTGCCGCCCTGTCTCCAGTAGCTCCTGCCACGGGCACAGGCATGTCACATGCGTGTGCCACATGTGCATGTGGCACGTGGGTCGGGGGGGACAGGGGGACTCACCCGGGCCTCGCACAGGCCCCGCTCGCAGGCCTCCCGGCTGCCCTCCGCCTCCTCCAGCCGCCGCTGCAGCTCCGCCAGCTCCCGGCCCCGCGCCTGCGTGCCACCCCGCGCTCGCACACGTGAAGCACACGCCAAGCGCATGCCAGGGCACCCCTGGGGCACCCTGGCACCCCCCTGTCCCACCCAGGAACCCCAAACCCACCTGATGGACCCCAAAACCCCCCCAGGGACCCCCCCCAACACCCCCATGGAGCCCAAAATCCCCCAGGGACTCCCCCCAAACCTCACACGGACCCCATAACTGCCCCAGAGACCCACAAACACCCCCCCAGGGACCCCCAGGGACATCCCCCCCCCCAAGGACCCCCAGGGACAGGGTTAGCGGAACCTAGGAACTCCAATTCCTCTCCAGAGACCCCAAATCCCCCCCAGGGTCTCCCCAGGAACACTAAGACCCTGCAGGGGCCCCCAGGGGCTCCCCAGTGACCCCAAATCCCTCCTGGGGGACCCCCGGCAGGGGAGCCCTCACCTGCAGCTGGGCCTCGAGGGCCTCGCGGGCACCCTGGGCCTCCTGCAGCTCCCGGGCCAGCGCCCCGCTCTGCTCCCGCAGCCCCGCTGCCGCCTGCCCATGTATAGACCGCTATACGGGGCCCACGAGCACTGCAGGGGGCCACCTGGGGCTTCCTGCTGCATCACAGGGCCATATAGGGCCGTATAGAGCTGCACGGGGCAGCTTAGCATGTCATGAGGGCATATGGGGCCACATAGGATTGTATAGGGCCATATAGGGCTATATAGGGCTATACAAGGCCGTATAGGGCTGTGCAAGGCTTCCCAGTGTGTCACGGGAACATAAGGCACTGTACAGAGCTGTATGCGGCTACACATGCCTATATGGGGATATACAAGGCTATATGGGGCTGCCCAGTGTGTCACACTGCTATATAAGACTGTATAAGCCTCTATAGGATCATATAGGACAATAAATGGGCATGCCTAGTAAGCCACAGGACTGTATGGGGCTCTATAGGCTTGCTCAGCATATCACAGACCCATACAGGAGCGTACATGATTGAACGGGTTTCCCCAGCATACCTTAAGATCATTATAGGACTATATGTGACTCCCCATCATGTCACGAGGTTGTGTGGGGCTCCCCCCATGTCCCAGGACCATATGGGGCCATAAGGAACTGCTCAGCACCTTATAAAGACATATAAAGCTGCCCAACATCACAGAGTGCTATACGGAGTGGTATAGCTACCCAATATATC
The DNA here is from genome assembly GCF_040807025.1 of Struthio camelus. Taxonomy (NCBI): domain Eukaryota; kingdom Metazoa; phylum Chordata; class Aves; order Struthioniformes; family Struthionidae; genus Struthio; species Struthio camelus. Next base: position 334,930 of record NC_090979.1, on the reverse strand, counting down.
ACAGTGCTGTATGGGGCCATACCAGTCCCCCCAGGGCATCACAGGGCTGTTTAGGGACGCATGAGGCCATACAGGGCTGCCTGGTGCATCATAAACCTGACCTAGCCCATATAGAGCTGTATATGAATGTATAGAGCTATACCAGGCCACCTGATGCATCATGCAGCTGTAAAGGACGTCATAGCCCAGTCCGCTCAGGCAGGGCTGTACAGCACTGTATGGGGGTGCTAGGATTGCGTCTGCAGGGCTCTATAGGGGCCGGTGGGGCATAGAGGGGTCGCACCTGCTCGAGGGCGGTGGTGCTGGCACGCAGCGCCTCTGTCTCCGCCGCTGCTGCCTCCGCCCGCTCGGCACCACGCGAGGCCTCCTGTGCCAGGGCTGCGTCACCACCCGGACACCGGGGCCCCACAACCCGCCCCCGGGGCCCCCTCAATGCTGTGGGGTGCCCCACAGACACCGTAGGGTGCCCCCAACCACCCCAGGGTACCCCCCAGGACCCCCTCCCAGCACCATGCAGTGCCCCCAAGCCACCACAGGGCATCCCCTAAGAGCCCCCCAATGCCATAGGGTGCCCCCAGGACCCCCCAGCCACCCCAGGGTGCCCCCAGGCCCCCTCAGCACCATGGGGTGCCCCCCAGACACCCCAGAATGCCCCAGAACCCCCCCAATGCCATAGAGTGCCCCCTAGGACTCCCCAGCCACCCCAGGGTGCCCCCAGGACCCCTCCAACACCATGGGGTGCCCTCCATGTGCCCCCCAGCCCCACCTGGGCCACGGCCTCAAGCTCCTGCCGCAGCCGCTGGTTCTGGCCCCGCAGCTCCTGCAGCTCCTCGTCCTGCCGGGCCTGCAGCTCCTCCGCCTCTGTCCTGCCACCACAGGGACCCAGGCGTCCGGCGGGGGGCCCAGGCATCTGGGCACCTGCCCTCGCCCCCACCCCCCCACCCCTCCAGGGACCCAGGCGTCCGGGGCCGCCCACCTACTGTCGTTGTACAGGGCGTCCTTCTCAGCCTGCAACTGCAGGAAACTGAAAGAGACAAAAAAAAAAAAAAAAGTTTACCCCGTTTCCGAAAGGATCCTGGTGTCCAGGTGCCCCCCCTTGGAAGGGGCCCAGGCATCCAGGTGCTCTCACCTCTCCTGCTTCTTCCTCAGCTTCTCTGTGAGCTGTGGGGAGAGAAATCGCTGCTGGTGGGGGAGCATGACACCCCCAAATTCCCCCCCAAATATGAGACCCTCCCAGGATGCCCCCAAACCCCTGGGACCTCCCAGAACCCCCCCCAATCCCCCTAGGACCCTTCAAAATCCCCCCAGGACCCCCCAGACCTCCCAAATCCCCCTAGGACCCCCCCAAAATCCCTCCAAGATCCCTCAGGAGCCCTCCAAACCCTCTGGGACCCCCTCAGGACCCCCCCAGCCATCCTAAATTCCCCTGGAACCCCCCAAAATGCCTTTGAGACCCCCAGGACGCCCCCAAACTCCCTGAACCCTCCCCAAATCCCCTGGGACCCTCAAAATCCCCCCTTACCTTGGCCACCTCTGCCTGCAGCTGGGCCACCTCCACCTGGGGTGAGAGCCCCCCCATGAGACCCTTGTACCCCCCCATATGGCCCCATTTCCCCTTTCTTCCCACCACAATCCTTCATAGTCCCCTAATCGCTCCCTAAAATTCCCATATCCCTCCCAAATGTCATTGATTCTCCCCATACCTCCTATAATCCCCCCAAAATCCCCTACATTCCCCCAAATCCCCTATACTATTTTCCCCCCAACACACTTAATCATCCACGTTTCTCTCAAACTCTATCCCTGTGTCTCCAAAGCCCCTAAATACCCCATTTGCACCCCAGTTCCCCATATCATCTCATTTTTGTTCCCAAATCCCCTATATTCATTCTATATTTGCTCTATATTTCCAATACTTATTTTCAAACACCCATATTATAATTGATTTTCCATGAATAGCTCCATGTTTTTCTTGTACGAAAACAAGAATCTTGAATTGTCTGTATTCTCCTAAAACTCTTCCATTTTCTTGCATTTTCCCCATTTCCACCCTAGCTTACTATATGTTCCCCATATACTTCTCTCCCCATATGCTTCTTTGATTTTTCTGTATTACCCCAATTCTTCCCAAGCACTCTATGTGCTCCAACATCCCTCTAAATCGCCCCGTATTTCATCCAATCCTGGTATATGCTACTATATTTTTACTCTAATCCCCTATGTTGCTCTAAACCTTCCAGTGTTTCACTTGATTTCCCTATATGCTCCCACATTCTTCTTATATTTCCTATATGATTGCATAGTACTTTTTTGCAGCTTTGTTAAACCTAAGTTTTTTTCTCTAGGTTCTGTACTAATCTAAATAGTCTGCAATCATATTCTTACGTGGATTATTCCTATCTACTATAATTCCCTCAGATTTTCCCATCTATTTAATGCATCTTCATCTATGTTTTCTACAGCCTCCCCCAGACCCTCCCAACTGCTCCATACCCTCTTATTGCCCCCCCATAGCAAGTCTCTATCCCCTATAGGACCCATAGGTACCTGCAGGGCAGGCAGCGGGGGCTCCGCAGGGGGGGCATCCCCCTGGCCCCCCTCCTCGGCTGCTGGCTCCTCAGGGGGCTCCTGGGGGGCTGCAGGGTGTTGGGGGTCACCCCACAGCCCCCCCTGCCGGCACCTATAGCCTTTGGGGCACCCTGGTGCCCAGGGACCCCCCCAAACTCCCCCAGGGCCCCCCGGGACCCCAAATCCCCCCCGGACCCCTCTAAACTCCTCCAGGACCCTCCAAATCCCCCTAGGGACACTCCAACCCCCCCAAGGCCTCCCTGGGAACCCCAAACCCTCCAACCTCCCCAGGGCCTCCCTGAGACCCCCAACCCCTCCTGGACCCCCCCAGGAACCCCCTAAAGCCTTCCAGGACCCCCCAAATCCCCACAGAACCCCCCAGGACCCCCTGAGGATCCCCAAATCCCCCCTGGACCCCCCCCAGGGACCACCCCAAACCCCTCCTGGACCCCCCAAATCCCCCCAGGTTCTCCCAAACCCCAAGGGACCCCCCCCAGGGACCCCTGAGCACCCTCTCACCATTGGGTGCCGCTGGGGGGGCCCCACCATCGCCACCAGCCCCATCTTGGGGGGCCTCAGCAGGTGGCGGGGGGGCGCCAGGGGGCACTGGGGACTCCCCATCCCGCAGGCGCCGGTTTTCCTCCTCCAGCCCCTCGATCTGGGCGCAGAGCTGCGGACCGCCCCTGCGTCAGAGATCCTCCGGGGGGCAGCGGGGACCCTCAGGAACCCCCCAAGAGGTGCTGGGGACCCCCAATTGCCATGAGGGACTCCCCCAGGGGGCATTAGGGTCCCCCAGAGACCCCCAAGTGGGTACTGGGGACTCCAAAATGACAAAAAGGTCTTGTGGGCCTTGGCCACCCTCAGGGTGGCACTGGGGACCCTCAGGGACCCTCAAGTGAGTGCAAGGGACCCCCAAATAGCATTAGGGACCGTCCAGGAGGCATTAGGGACCCCAGAGACTCCCCAGGAAGCATTGGGGAATCCCAGAGACCCCTAAGAGGGGATTTGGGACCCCCAGGTAACACTGGGATCCCCCCAGGATGGCACTAGGGACCACAGGGTGGCCTTGGAGACCCCCAAAGACACCTAAGAGGGGATTTGGGACCCCCAGGTTGCACTAGGGACCCTGGGGTGGCATTGGGGAGCCACAGAACAACATGGATGGCACCCAAAGGGCCACCCACCCTTGCCGAACCCGTGTGGTGGGGCACCCTGGGGTGGCATCAGGGCCCCCGTGGGGATGCTGGGGGCCGCGCTGGGGGGCACCTTGGCCAGCTCACGCAGCAGGGTGCTGTTCTGCAGGCGGAAGTCATCCTCCTGGCTCTGCAACTTGCCCTGCAGCATCCGCGTCTCGCCCAGCAGCGCCTCCACCTCCTGCCGGCCCCCCAGCCCGTGGGTGCCCCCGCCAGAGCCCCCCTACATCCCCCCGGCACCCACTGACACCCCGGAGACCCCAGATCTGCCTGGCGCCTGCGGGGACCCGCTAGCACCCGCAGGGAGCCCCCGGACCCTCCCAGTGCTCATGGCCTCCGAGACCCTCCCAGGGCCCCCCTCAGCACCCATAGGGACCCCAAGTACCCCCCAAACCTCACAGGGACCCCCCCCAGCACACACAGGGCTCCCCTTAGCACCCCATAGGACCCCCTCAGCACCCATGGGGACCCCAAGGACCACCCAAACCCCACAGGGCTCCCCCTAGCACCCCATAGGACCCCCCCAAACCCCACAGGGACCCCCCCAGCACACACAGGACTCCCCCTAGCACCCCATAGGACCCCCTCAGCACCCATGGGAACCCCAAGGACCCCCCAAACCCCACAGGGACCCTCCCAACACCCAGGGGGATCCCCCTAGCACCCCAGGATTCCAGGGACCCCTCCTAGCACCCTCACACCCACAGAGACCCCCTCCCCAGCATCCTCGGGCCCTGGCCCCACCCCCAACCCTACCTGGGCCTTCTTGCTCTTACTGAGGGCCTGTGAGACACAAGGGTCAGGGGTCAGCCAGGGTCAGAGGTCAGATAGGGTCAGAGTCAGAGGTCACAGAGGAAGGGGCCTCACCTTGTGGGCCTTGGCCAGGTCCTTGTCGAGCGCCTGCACCCGCTGCCGCAGCCCCGTCAGCTCTGGGGGGGCGGGGGGTCAGGGGCCCAGGCATCCGGGCACCCCTTCCCAACCCCCCCCAAAAGAGGCCCAGGCATCCCAGTATCCCCCTTCCCAGGGGACCCAGGCATCCCTTTCTGCCTCCCCAAAAGACACCCAGGCATCCGAGCATCCCCTCCCACCCCCTCCAAAAGCAACCCAGGCGTCCGAGTATGCCCCCTGCCCCCTTTCTAGGGGGCCCAGAAGTCTGAGCATCCCCTCCCACCCCACCAAAAGGGGCCCAGGCGTCCCCCCTCCCCCCCGGGGTCCCGGCGGCCGGGCCCACCGGCGCTGTTCTTGCGCAGCTCGTCCGAGAGCCGGTAATTCTCCGCCCGCAGCTCCAGCAACTGCCCCTGGGGGGGGGGGGGGGGGGCGGGGGGGGGGTCAGCGGAGGGAGCCCAGGCATCCGGGCCCCCCTCCCGCCAGGGGACCCAGGCGTCCGGGCCCCCCCACGCCCACCTGCATGCGCTGGAACTCCTCCTCCGACAGGGCCTGCGCCATCTTGGCACCGCCGGCCCTGTCGGAGGGGCGAAAACCGGCCCGGTGATTGGGGGGGGCGCCGTTAAGGGCGGGTCATAGAGACACAGCCGGGGGCAGCGGGGCTGCGGCCCGGCGCGCTGGCGGCCCGGCGGAGGGAGCGGCGGCCCGGAAGCGGACGCTCTGGCGCGGCGGGAGCATAGAGGAGCGGAGGGGGCGGTGAGAAGAAACGCACTCGGCCCCCGCCCGGAAGTTGCGGCCAAGGAGATGGAGTCCACCCGGCCGGAGAGAAAGGCCCCGGGGCGCTAGTGAACCATAGAGATGGCTGCCTGTGCTAAAGGCTCCAATAGGGACCCCCTGATGCTACAGGGCCCAAAGGGACCTCCCTGGTGCTATAGGGCCCATAGGGATCTCCCCTGCACCTATAGGGTCTAGCCATTGCTATAGAGTCCATAGGGATTCTCCTAGACCTATAGGGCCCGTAGAGTCCCCCATGGTGCTAGAAGACCCACAGAGGGCCCCCCCCCCCCGGTGCTATAGGGCCCATAGGGTTCCCCCTGGTGCTATAGACCCATAGAGTCTCTCCTGATACTGTAGAGCCCATAGTGACCTCCCCAATCTATAGGGCCCATAGAGGCCTCCCTGGTGCTATAGGCCCTATAGGGATCCTTGCAGTCCTGCAGGTCTAGCAGAGACTCTTCCAGTGCTATAGGGCCCAGAGCAAACCCCCCTCCCCAAACCTATAGGGCCTATAGGGTTCCCCCTGGTGCTGCAGGAGCCAAGAAGACCTCCCTAGTCCTATAGGGCTCATAGGGTCCCCCCAGGCCTATAAGGCCCCCGGTGGAGGGGGGCCCCGAGGCCGCTCATTCCCCTCCCCCCTCGCTAGAGGCAGAGGCGGGGCCTCGTTACCAAATGTTTAATTTCATGGCGCTCCCAAGCGACAGTTTTCTCCGTTTTTTTGTACAAAATCGGGGCCGGGGGGAGGGGAGGTCAGGGCGCTGGGGGGGTTGGATCCAGTCCCACCCCCCCTGGAGGGGAGCGGCGCGGCCCCTTTAACTGGGGGCGAGGCTACACGAGGCGGGTGGGCGTGGCCAAGCACTGGGGCGTGGCTACACGGGGGGGTGGGGTGATGCAGCCAGATGGCACCATAAATGGGCAGGGCCAGTCCTCTAAGGGGCGGGGGCTAGCTGGGTGATGGGCAGGGGCGGGGCATCATGCCTGAGGGCCCAGCCCCCAGGAGCCCACTCATTGGAGGGGGGCGGCGGGGGCGGGGCCAGCCGGGGCAGGGCCTCCTCGTGGGCAGGGCTTCTTTCTGTTTGTGGGCTTGTGGGTGGGGCCTCCCTGGAGGAGTGGGACCAGGGCTTCCCTGAGGGGCGGGGCAGGGCGTGCCCGGAGAGAGTGGGCGGGGCTTCACTCTGGGGCGGGGCCGGCTTTTAAAGGGGCCATGGGACACCTTAAAAGCAACGGGTGGGGACCCCCCTCGAAGGGCCCTGCCCGGCACTGGGCTCAGGCCTCGTCCTCCATGCTGAGGCTGCTGTGGGGGCTGGAAGCGCGGGAGGGCCCAGGGGAGGCCAGGAGGGCGCCGGGGGGCCCGAGGGGCGAGAGCTCGCCGGGGTCGTCCATGAGGATGTCGTCGAGGCCCCCTCCTGCCCCCCCCAGGCCCAGGGGCAGCCCCAGCCCCGGCGGCAGCTCCTCGGCCAGGGCCAGGTCCAGCAGGCACTGGGGGGCGGCCGGGGCAAAGGGGGGGCCCCCAGGGGCCTCCTCACGGCCCCCCTCAGCCACCGGCGCCGGGGGGCTCAGGGGGAGCCCGTGCATCTGCGCCTGCAGCTCCAGCTCCTGGGGGGGGACACAGGAGGTAGGTCAGCACCATAGACCCTCCTAGGTGACCCCAGCCCCACAGATCCCCCCAGGTGCCCCACAGACCCCTCCCAGATGACCCTCCAGCCCCCTAGACACCCCCAAATGCCCCATAGCCCTCTCTCAGGTGTGCTCCAGCCCCATGACCCCTCTCAGATGCCCTGCACACCTCCTAAGTGCCCCATAGACCCCTCCCAGGTGCTTCTCCAGCCTCATAGCAGCTACTTAAATGCCCCATAACCCCACCCAGGTGCCCTCCAGCCCCATAGACCCCTCTCCAGGTGTTCCCCAGCCCCAGAGCCTCCCCCAGGTGCCTCCCCAGGGCCCCCCAGACCTGGACGCGAAGCTGGAGGCTGCGGTTGGCCTGCTCGAGGCGCTGCTGGTGCAGCTCGAGCTCACGTGAGCGCTGCGTCTCCTTCTGCAACTTGCGGATGTAGTCGACCGAGGCCTTGAGGATGGTGCCCTTGTTCCAGCGCATCTCCCTGTGGGGGCACCCGGACGCCTGGGTCCCTCCGGTGCCCGTCTAGACACCTTGGTCCCTCTGGTGTCCCACCCGGATGCCTGGGTCCCTCAGGTGCCCACCCAGACACCTGGGCTCTCTCTATTGTCCCGCCTGGATGCCTGGGCCCCGCACTCACGGGTCGTTGGATTTGGGGATGAGGGTCCCCAGCTCCTTGATCCGGTCGTTGATGTTGAAACGGCGGCGTCGCTCGACTGGGGAGGGAGGAAGGAAACGTCAGCCCCACAGTGAGCCCCGACCCACGGCGAGCCCTGCCCCATGGCTCCTGCCACATAGCCCCCCCTAGCCCCGTGACTATGCCCCAAACATCCCCCAGCCCATAAATCTGCCCCCCAGCTCACCCCAGCCCCACGGTTCCTCCCCAAGCCTCCACCCAGCCCCATGGCCCCACTCCATGTTCCCCCCCAGCCCCATGGCTCTGCCCCACACACCCCCAGCCCCACAGTCTGCCCCACAGCTCTCACTCAGGTTGTGGTTGTCCTTCTTCTGTCGCTCCTTTAGCAGCGCCTTTGCCTCCGTCTCTGGGGGGCAGAAACCGTCATCAGCCCTCCACAGCCAGACCTGCCCCACGGGGACTCCCCCAGGGACCCCAGAGCCCCTCCTACCCCATAGGCACCCCTCAAGACCCCAATGACCCACCTAGATTTCTCCTGCACCACAGAGAACCCCCAGACCCCCAAGGACCCCCCCAGCTGCCTTCCTGCCCCATAGGAGTCCTCTTAGACCCACCTCTGCCCCAGAAGAACCTCCTCCAGACCCCTCCTATCCCTGAGCAACACCCCCTAGACCCCCACTAGACTCCTCCTGCCCCATAGAGACCCCATCCTGCCCCATAGGGCCCCCCAAGAACCCCCACAGCCCTCATCCTGCCCCATAGGAACACCCTCAGACCCCATCTTGCCCCATAGAAAACCTCTAGACATCATCCTGCCCCAAAGGGACCCCCCCCTAGATGGCACCCTATCCCATAGGGGCCTTCCCCAGCCCCTGTCCTCCCCCATAGCGACCCCCAGGGACCCTCCTAGCCCCCATCCTGCCCCACAGGAGCCCCTCCCTACCAGAGAGCTCGGCCTTGACACGGGGCAGCTCGGCAGGACAGGAGCTGCTGCCCCCTGCCGGGGGGCTGAACACCTCCAGGAGGGGCCCGGGGGCGGGGAGCTGAGGGGTGAGGGGGTGGGGTCAGTCGGGCCCTGCCCTCAAGGCCACACCCACCCCTAGCCCCCCCCCCCGACAGGCCCGTGGGGGGGCTGGAATGGGGCTGAGGCCATGCCTCCACTCAGACCACGCCCCTGCCCCTCCCCAGGCCATGCCCCCACCATATATGGACACAGGGTTAACCCCTGAGCCGTCTTCGGTCTCCTTTCCTTATATGGAGCAGCCACACCCCCCCCCCAACCAGCAAGGAGAGGCGTGGCTCTGGCTGGACCAGGCCCCCACGGGCCTTAAAGGGGCAGCGCCACCCCCTCACGCACCGTGCTGGGCAGCTGCAGGCCGCCCTCGGTAGGGCCGTAGCTCAGCAGCTCATCGTTGTAGCTCGACTCCAGGCTGATGATCTCATCGATGACGTCATCGATCTGGGGCAGGAGGCAGAAAGGCGGGGGGGTGTCACAACCCAGCGGAGCCTCCTGATAGGGGTCAGACTACTCCTCCCTAAAATCGCATGAAACTCCCCCAAATCGTGCAAAGCGCTCTCAAATCGTGTGGATCGCCGGGGCGGGCACCCACCTCCTTCTCGGAGCCGGAGCCGATGTGGAGCAGGGCGAGGGGGCTGTGGGGGGCGGCGGGGGCGGCGGGGGGCCCCGGCGGGCTGGGGGGGCCGCCGGCCGCCCGCCCCAGGGCCGAGCTCAGGTACTGGCGCACTTGCTGCCGCTGGGCTGCCCGCAGGTGGTAGCGCGTTGGGTTCTCCAGGTGGGTCTGCACCTGCGCGGGGCTGCGTCACCCCCCGGATCTGGGGGGTGGGGTGGGGCAGGACCCCCAATCCCCCAAATCCAGGTGGCTGGGGGGGCCCTGAGGCCCTGAATTCCCCCCATGCCCCTGCCCTCCCCACTTCCCAGCATGCACCAGGCTCCTCCATTTCCCAGCATGCCTCAGACCTCCAATTTCCCAGCATGTACTGGAGCCATCCCAGTCCTCCTCTATCCCAGCATCCCCTGCCCTCCCATTTTCCCAGCATGCCCCAGTCCTCCCCACCCCAGCATCTCCCATCCTCCCCTATCCCAGCATGCCCCAGCCCCCCACCACCCCACCATGCCGCAGGGCGCCAGCTGACCTTGAGGACCTCGGGGGGCACGTGGGGGGCAGGCCGGGGCAGGGGGGCGCCGACAGCGATGGCGGGCGAGGGGGTGGGGGGCGCGGGGGGCCCTGGCGGCCCCGGGGCGGCCTGGCGCTCCCGCCGCTCCTGCTCCTCCGCCTGCGCCCGCATCAGCTGCTGCCGCAGCAGCACCCGCGACGACATGGCCGCCTCTGGGCCCGGCCCGGGTGTGTCGCTGGGGGGCCCCGACGGCCCGGGGCTGGGGGAGGCCGTTAGTAGAGAGCCTCTGGGGGGGGGGGGAGATGGCTGCTGGGTGTGGCAAGATGGCTGCCGGGTGTGGCAAGATGGCTGCCAAGCGAGACAGGATGGCCATGGTGGGAGGGAAAACGGCCACCATGGGGGGCCAGAGCAGGGAAAATGGCCACCTTGGGGGTCTGTGGGAGGGAAGAGGCTGCCATGGCGGTCTGGGGGGGGGGGAAATGGCTGCCATGGGGGTCTGGGGGCTGGAAATGGCTGTGGGGGGCCTGAGAGCAGACACGGCCACCGAGGAAGGAGGTAGGAGGGCCACAGCGTCCGTGGGGGGCGTGAGTAAAATGGCTGTCTCACATGTGGGGGTGTGGGCAAGATGGCCACCACATGGGGCAAGATGGCAGCGCGCGTGGGGGCGTGGAAAGATGGCCACCACATGGGGCAAGATGGCAGCGCGCATGGGGGCATGGGAAGATGGCCGTCGCGGTGGGGGGCGGGGTTACCTGTGTGGGAGGGGCTGGGTCTTGAGGCAGCAGAAGGCAGCAGGGGTGGGGCCTGGTCCGGGGGCAGGGCCTGGTCCAGGTCCAGGGGCGGGGCCGGGCAGGGCTGGGGGGGAGCCGGGGGGCCCGGGGGGGCCGCGCTCCCACTCGATGTCGGCCACGATCCCCGACTCCGGCAGCGGCGAGCTCACGCTGTGGGGCACGCCTCAGCGCCGCCGCCGCCCCCCTGGTGCCCCCCGGATCCCTCGTAGATCCCCCCCAATCCCTCCATGATCCTTCATCGCTCCCCCATCCCTCCCAGGTCCCTCCTGGGTCTCCCCGCTCCCTCCCAGATCCCCCCAAACACCCCGGTCCTTCATGGATCCTCCTCCAACCACCCCAATCCCTCCCAGATCCCTCTGCTCCCTCCTAGACCCCCCCCCCCCATAATCCCTGGATCCTCTCACATCCGTTTGGATTTCCCTGATACCTCCTGGATCCCCCTGGATCCCTCCTAGTCCCCCCAAATCACCCCCTAGGTCCCCCCAGATCCCTTCTGGGTCCCCCAATCCCCACTTATCCCTCTGGATCCCCCCAATCACCCCAGATCCTCCCAGATCCCTCCTGATCCCCCCAAAGCCTTCCCCTGCCACTCAATCCCCCCAGATCTTCTCTGGATCCCCCTATCCCTTCTGTTCCCTGATACCCTGAGCCCCTCCCCATCCTTCAGCCCCCCTCAGATCCCCAGGGATCCCCCCCCAAATCCTGCTGAACCTCTCCCATCACTGGATCCCCCCGAACCCCCCGCCCTGCAGCACTGCTGGGGATCCCAGGGATCCTGCGACTGGGGGCGGTCCCAGAGGGGCTGGAGGGGTCCCAGGGGATATAGTGACTCAGGAAAGGGTCCCAAGGGGGTCGCAGGGGATCCCCGAGGGGATCAGGGGGACCTAGTGATGGGGGGAGCTCAGGGGGATGCTGGGGGATTTGAGGGGTCCCTGGGGGATCCTGTAGCTGGGAAGGAGGTCTCGAGGGGACCCGGAGGGCCCAGTGAGCGGAGGGACGTGGAAGGATCCCAGGGGAGCCAGTGGCTGAAAAGGGGATCCCGGAGGGGATCGGGGGGTCCTGTGAACAGGGGCGTCCCGGGGATCTGCTGACAGGTGGGGTGGGGTTGGGGGGATCCATGGGGAGCCAGCGACTGGGGAGATGTACTCGGGGGATCGGGGGGGGGGTCTCAGGAGGGATCCAGTGACAAGGGACAGGGGAGTCTTGGGGAATCCAGTGATGGGGAGAGGGGATCCCGGGGGATTGAAGGGGTCCAGTGACAGGGGGTCCCGGTGGGGTCAGGGGGTCCCAGAAGGGATTCAGTGACTGGGGGGTCCCGGGGGGGATCCAGTGACGGGAGAGGCCGGGGGACTGGGGGGATCCAGTGATTGGGGGGGTGCTGAGGGGGTCCCAAGGGGGCTGGGGGGATCCCAGGAGGGATCTAGGGGATCTGCAGGGACCCAGTAACCGAGGGGAGGGTCCGGAGGGGGTCAGGGGTCCCAGGAGGGATCCAGCGATGGGGAGGGGGGATCCAGGGGGACCTGGGGGGATCCAGTGACGGGGGGGTGCCGGGGGGATCCGGGGGCCCCGGCCGCCCGCTCACCTGAGCAGCCGGAGGCCGTCGGGGGCGCTGGGCTCCTCGAGCAGCAGGTAGACAGCGGGGCGGGCGGGGGGCGGCCCCGCTGGGGGGCCGGGGGGCGCCGTCGGGGCCCCCTCGGCCGCCCCGCGGGACATCGCCCCCGCCCCGCGCCCAACGGGCAGCTGCGGGGCTGACAGGAGCGGCGGGGGGCTGCTATGGGGCCAGCATGGCGGCTACGGGGCTGGCAGGGCTGCTGCGGGGCCGGGGCAGCCTCTACAGGGCCAGCGATGGGGCTGGGGGGAGCCTGGAGAGCGAGACCGCCGTGGGGAGGCCCAGGGGGCTGCTATGGGGCTGGGGCCACCATGGGGCAGGAGGAGGCTGCTATGGGGCTGAGGGGTCCCGGGAGGCCACTATGGGGCTGCGGGGGTCCCTGGGGGGCTGCTATGGGGCCGGAGGGGGTCTCGGGAGCTGCCGTGGGGCAGGAGCCTCCAGGGCTGGGCCCGAGCAGGCCAGCGGCAGGAAGTGGCGGGGGGGGGGGGAGCTGGGCAGGAAGTGACATCACGGGGGGGGGACAACAGGGGGGACCCTGAGTGGGGGGAGGCCAGACGCCTGGGCCCCTTCCCCCGGACGCCTGGGCCCACCCGGACGCCTGGGCCCCTCTCCCAGACGCTTGGGTTCCCCCCCACCGTCCTGGTGTCTCAGGCTGCCGCGTCCGCCTGCCCCCCCACGCGTGTGCCCCCCCGCCACCGCCCTGCACACGCGTGTGCGCGCCTGCGCCGTGCCGCCTGCCCGGCCGCCGCCCGCACACGCGTGTCGCACGCCCCGGGCCATGCACCCTCCCCCCCCCGGGACCGGCCGGGGGGGGGCACCGGCCCCCTGACCTCCCCCGGACCTGCAGGCACCACCACCACACGCGTGTGTGACCCCCCCCAGACACGCGTGTGCGACTCCTGGACACGTGTGTGCGCTGCCGCACTCCCTCCCCTCGGCCGGAGCCCCCCCGGGTTGAGGTAAGGGATGGGGGGGGCAGGGGCCCAGGGCATGATGGGATATTGGGGGGTCCCAGGGCATTGTGGGAAGGACTCCCCCCCACTGCCCCATGGATGGGGGGGGCTGGATGCCTGGGTCCCTTTGGGGGGGGGACACCCGGACACTTGGGCCCCTTGCGGGGGGCACCTGGATGCCTGAGTCCCTGAGGGGGGGAACTGACACCCGGACGCCTGGGCCCCTTATGGGGAGGGGGAGAGGGAGGGGTCTTCCAGACACCTAGATCGGGGGGGGGGAGGGGTGACCTGGACGCCTGGGCCCCCGGGGGAGGGGCCTGGCAGGCGGAAGCGGGAGGCGGAAATTGGGAGCCGGGGCGGAGGCGAGGGGGGAGCCGGACACCTGGGTCCCTTCCCCGGACACCTGGGTCCCTTCCCCGGCTGCCTGGGTCCCTTCCCCGGCCGCCTGGGTCCCCCTGGTCTCCTGGGTCTCCCTGGTCTCCCGGGCCCCCCGGACACCTGGGTCCCCTCTCTGGACACCTGGGCCCCTCCCCGGACACCTGGGCCCCCGGTGACGCAGTGGGCGCAGCGCGGCGCGGGGCTCATGGGTGCCGGCCTGCGGCACCCGCCAGCATGGAGGTGAGGGGCCACGTCCTCCCCACCGGCGCCTACAGCCCCACAGGTAGGAACCCCCCGACCCCGCCGTGCCCCCAACCCTCCCCCAGCGTCCCCCCTCCTGCCCCCATGGCGCCCTCTGACCCTGCAGTTGCCCCTTGACCCCACTGTGCCCTCTTGACCTCCAGGGAAACCCCCTGACCTCTGGTGGTGCCCCCCACACCCCCGCTGCCCTCTGACCCTGTGGCGCCCCCTGATCCTGCGGTTGCCCCTTGACCCCTGGCGGTTCCCCCTGACCCCTCTGTGCCCTCTTGACCCCCAGTGGCGGTGCCCCCTGACCTCTGGTGGTGCCCCCTGACCCCTGGGGGTGCCCCTCACACCCCTGCTGCCCTCTGACCTCGTGGTGCCCCCTGACCCCCCCGGCACTGCCCTCAACCTGCAGTGCCCCCTGACCCCCCAGTGCCCTCTGACCCCTGGTGGTGCCCCTTGACCCCCCTGCTGCCCTCTGACCCCCACACGGTGCCCCTTGACCCCCAACCCGACCCCCGTGTCATTCTGTTCTCTGACCTCATGGTGTCCCCTGACCCCTGACTGTGCCCCCCACCCCCCTGCTGCCCTCTGACCCCTTGCTGCCCCTGACCCCTGCCCCCCCGCCCGGGCGGTCGCCATGGTGACGCCACTGACCCTGCGGGGGGGCCGGCAGGCGGCGGGGGCCGGGGGGGGCCGGGGGGGGGCCCGGCCCGGCTGCAGGAGCTGCGCGAGCGGCAGCGGGGGCTGCGCCAGGCCCTGGGGCTGCGGCTGCAGGAGCTGCGACGCCTCTGCCGCCAGGAGGCCGTGAGTGACCCCTGACCCCCCCGCGGGGACCCCAAACCGACCTCCTACCCCAGGATCCCTATGGGCCCCCCAGACCCTCTAGACCCCCTATAGCCCCCCAGCATCCCCATAGGCCCCCCAGACCCCTGCCATAGCCCCCCGACTCCCCAGGACCCCCCCAGCCCCTCTAGACCCCCCACAGCACCCCTCTGGACCCCCCATAACACTCCCAGACCCCCATAGCACCCCTAGGACCCCCATGTGCCCCCCATGACCCCTCCTAGCCCCTCTAGACCCCCCACAGCACCCCCTGGACCCCCCATAGCACCCCCATATCCCCACAGATCCTCCCCAGGACCCCCATGGGCCCCCCTAGAACCCCCCACAGCCCCTCTAGACCCCCCACAGCACCCTCTGGACCCCCCTATAGCACCCCTATATCCCCACAGACCCCCCCCAGGACCCCCCACAGCCCCTCTAGACCCCCCCATAGCACCCTCTGGACCCCCCATAACACCCCCATATCCCCACAACCCCCCCAGAACTCCCATGGGCCCCCCCCAGAACCCCCCCATGACCCCTCTAGACCCCCCACAGCACCCCCGACCCCTATAGCACTCTCAGACCCCTCCAGACTTTCCCAAAGCATCTCCAGACCACCCCAGCACCCCCATGCCCCCTGCCGGACACTTCTAGGGCCCTCCCGGCCCCCTTGACAGCCCCCCGCGCCCCGTGCGCAGGAGCTGACGGGGAAGCTGCCCCCCGAGTATCCCCTGGAGCCGGGCGAGAGGCCCCAACCCCCCCCGCGGCGCCGCGCCGGGGCCCCCCCCCGCGGGCCCCTCACCGAGGTACAGCCTGGGGGGTGCTGGGGGAGCCCTGGGCAGTAAATAAGGAGAACTGGGGGGGGGTAATGGGGGGCCTGGGGGGAGAGAAGGGGGGGGGGTTGGAGCGGTCCTGAGGGGCATTTAGGGGCTGAGGGGCAATGGAGGGGTAACAGGGGCCTGGGGGGGGCAATGGGGGTCTTGGGGGGAAAGAGGGGCTGGGGGCACCCTAGGGGGGTAAATGGGGGTTCGGGGGGGCAACGGGAGTCCAAGGGGGAAATGAGTGGTTGAGGGGGTCCCCTGGGGTCTATGAGGGCCCCGGGCCCCCGTACCGAGCCTTCGTGTCCCACGCGGGCTCCCGTGCCGCCGCACTCCCCCACCCTGGCCACCGTCCCCCCTCCCCCTCCGCGTACCTGCCGGGCCTGGCGTGTCCCTGCCCGGTTACCGTACCCCTTCCGACTCCCTGTCCGGCCACCGTACCCCTCCCGTGTACCTGCCGGGCCTGGCGTGTCCCTGCCCGGTTACCGTACCCCTCCCGTGTCCCTGCCCGGCCGTCGTCCCGCTGCCCCGTGTCCCCGCCCCGCCGCCGCCCCGGGAGGCCCGGCACCCACCGGGCGGCCCCGCAGGCGGCGCGGGCGGCGCGGCGGGAGCTGGCGGTGCAGCTGCAGGTGGTGGAGGCCGCCCGCCGCCTGGCTGCCGCCCCGGGGCTGCCGCCCGAGCAGCGCCGCCGCCGCCAGCGCCTCCAGGCCGAGGCGGCCCAGCGGCTCCGGCAGCTCCGCGCCCAGCTGGGCGCCGCCGCCCCCGGTGAGCTGGGAACGGGGTGGGGGGGATCACCAAGCCCTGGGGGGTCCTAAAGCCCCTGGGAGAGTCCCAAAACCCCGGGACGGGCCCTAGCCCCCGGGGGGGCGCTCTTGGAGGGCCCAAATCGCTGGGGGGGCCCGAAGCACGGGGGGGGGGCTGTTTGGGGGGGGCCTTAAACCCCTGGGGGGCCCTAAGTGCTAGGGGGAGCAGATCCCTTGGGGGGGCCCTAAGTGCTAGGGGGAGCAGATCCCTTGGGGGGTCTCCAAGTTTTGGAGGGATCCTAGGCTCTTGGCGGGGCCCAACCCCCCCAAAGCACTGGAGAGGGCTGATTTTGGGGGGGGGCCTAAATCCCCTAGAGGGCCCCAAGCCCCTTGGGGGGATCTCAAAGTCCCTGGGGGGGGGTTGTAAACTTAAGGGGGGGCTCTGGGGGGGCTCAGGCCCTGGAGGAACCCTAGAATCCCCCTGGGAGCCCTCGAGTCCTGACCCTCCCCATGGGTGCCCGAGGCTGAGAGATTTTGGGGGATACTTGGTGGTTTTGGGGGGGACTTAGCGGGTCTAACCACCCCCCCCATCCTCTCCAGATGAAAATGGGTCGCTCTGCGAGCTGGCCAGCTTGGAGAATGGTGAGTGCCCGAACGCCTGGGCCCCCTGCGGTGGGGGGAGGGGTGCCCAGATGCCGGGGTCCCCTGCGGGGGGAGGGAGGTGTGCCGAGAAATGCCTGGGTCCTGTGGGGTTGGGGGGATGCCCAGGTGGGTGGGGGGCACTCAAAGGTCTGCCTGTCAGGGGAGGGCATGGGCAAGGGGTGCCTGGATGCCTGGGCCCCACACTGTGCCCCTCTCCCACAGGGCTCCCCCTGAGTGGGCCCGGGCGCCCCTCGCCCCCCCGGGCCCGAGACCCGCTGCGGCCCCCCCTGGGGGGGGGCAGCCCCGAGCGGCGCCCACCCTGGGCCCCCGACGCCCCCCCAGGGGGGCCCAGCCGCCGCAGCTCGCTCGCTGCCCCTGCCAGGTGCGTACCCCCAAAACCTTACCCCCCAAAAAATCTGATTCCTTCCCAAACTCGTAACCACCTCTCTTGCAAAACTCAGCTCTTTCCCTAAAGCTTGGGGGCCCCCAAAGTCTCCCTTTCCCCTACCACCACACCCCCCCACAGTTTAGAGAGCCCCACTGCCTTGGGGAGGGACCCAGCCCCACTGCCTTGGGGGGAGACCCAACCCCCATTTCCCACCCCATGTCCCCCCCTAGCCTGGAGGGCCCCCAAACCCTAATTTCCCCCTGCCAGACACCCTGGGGGGGGCCCCATTCCCCTCAGGCCACCCCAAACCCCCCCATTGCCTCCTCCCTTGACCCCTCCAAAGCCCCCTTGGGGCACCCCAACTTCCCCCACGCTCTAGGGGCACTCTGACCCCCCCATTCCATTTCTATGACCCCCCCGGGGCACCTCAAACCCCCCCCCCAACCCCTCTGTGGTACCCTGACTCCCCTGGGGGGGCCCATTCCCCTCGAGATGCCCCTGGAGCCCTCCAATTCCCCTCATTTCTCTTCCCCCCCCCCGCCGGGAGGCTCATTCCCCTTGAGGCCCCCCCCAAGCCCCCCCTTTCCCACCCCTAAACATCCCGATGGGCACTTTCCTTCCTCTTGGGGTCTTCCAACCCCCCTATTTTCCCCCGGGGGGTCCAGTCACCCACCCCACATCGCTGCCCCCCCACAGCCCGGCACGGACCCTGCCCCGCAGCGCCTCCAGCTTCGAGGGGCGCAGCGTGCCCGCCACCCCTGTGCTGCCCCGCAGCCCCGCCGCCCGCGCCCCCCTCGGCCGGTGAGCCCTTTGGGGGGGCTGGGGGCAATAACAGGGGGCAATTAGGGGTGCTGGGGGCAATGAGGGGAGCGATTGAGGGGGCTGGAGGCAATTAGGGGTGCTGGGGGCAGTAAGAAGGGGGCACAAAGGGCTGCTAGGGGCAGTAAGTGGGTCCTGAGGCAATAAGGGGGGCACTCAGGGGTGCTGAGAGGGTATTGGGGGCAGTAAAGGGGGGCAGTGGGGGTGCTGGGGCGATAAGGGGGGCAATTGGGGAGGCCTGGGGGGGGTGATAAGTGGGTGTGGAGGGTAACAAGTGGGGGCCCAGAGGGGATCCCGGGGGGCCTATAGGGTGCTGGAGCAATAAGGGGGGACAAATGGGTGTGGGAGGGCAATTAGGGGCTGTGGGGGGGAACAAGGTGTGGGGTGCCCCCACTCACTCTTCCCCCCCCCCACCCAGGCCCGAGGCACCAGGGCTGCCCCCCCGGCCCTGGTCAGGGAGCCAGGACTCGCAGCTGGGGGGGCCGCCAGGAGGGGGGGGCCCCCTGCTGCCGCCCCCCCTCCTGCCCCCACCACCAGGGGGCGGCCCCCCCCGCACCCGCCGCAGCAACAGCTCCGAGGCCCTCATCGACTGGGGGGGGGGCGGTGGACCCGACAGCGGGGGGTGCCCCCCACCCGCACCCCGGGGGCCCCCCCTGGCCCCACGCGGGGGGCTGGGGGGGAGCAGCGGCAGCGGGCCCCCCCCCCCGCCAGACCGGCGGGCCCAGAAGTCGCTGGCGCTGGAGGGGCTCCGTGACTGGTACCTGCGGCATGCCGGGGGGGCACCCCGAAACGGGGCCCGGCTCCCCCCCGCCGCCCCTCGTCGGCCCCCCGCCCTCGCCTATGCCCCCAGGTACGGGATGCCCCTCTTCTAAGGGGGAATCCTCCCCAAAATGGGGTGGGAAACTCCCCCAGTTGGGGGACACCCCCCCAAATTGGGGGGAAATCCTTGTTAGTTTGGGGGTGACCCCCTGAATCGTGCTGGGGACCCATGCTTGGTTTGTGCATTGCCCACCTCAAAATTTTGGGGATCTGCCTATAATTTTAGGGAGACCTCTCAAGATTTTGGGGGCTCTCCCTTTAATTTTAGGGAGACTCCCCATTTTGGGGAAATTTCTTCAGCTATAGGCTGACCCCCAATTTTGAGGTGCCCCTCCCAATTTGGGGGTAGTACCCCCGATTTTTTGTGGCCTCCCTTTAGTTAGAAGGTGACTCCCCACACTTTGGGGGGTATCCTGTTAGTTTTGGAGTTGAGCCCCAATTTTGGGGTGCCCCTCGTTTGGGGGAGACCCCTTAAATTGGGGTACTCCCTTTAATTTTGGGGAGTCCTCCCCCAAGGGAGGGAAATTGCCCTCCATCTGGGGGGAATCCCTAAAATTGGGGGGGAACTCCTCAGTTTCCAGTGAATCCCCTTAGTTTTGATGTTCCTCTCAGTTTTGGGGTGCCCCCCCTCAGCCTAGGGGGCCTGATCCCTGTTGTTTGGGGAGATGTTGCTGCTTAATTTGGGGAGATCCCCTTAAATTTGGGGAAAAACTCCCATTTAATTTGGGGGAGCCTCCCCCTTTATTGGGGGGTCTACTCCCCTGCTTTTGGGGTGAATCCTTCAGTTTTGGGGTCTGCACATAGCCCCATTTTGGGGGGCTCCTATCCCCCTCTTGAGGACCTCCCAAAAACCCTGAAATGCCCCGATTTGGGGCCTCCCGTCCTTTGGGGACCCCCAAAATGCCCCAATTTGGGGGCTTCCCTCTGAAACCCTCCAATTGCCCCAATTTGGGGGCTTCCCCCCATTTTGGGGTCCCCAGCTCCTTTTAGGTCTTTCTTCCCTCTTTTTTTTTTGTTTGTTCTTTGCTTTTTTGTTGTTTTCAGGGAGCCCAGGTGTCCGGGGAGCCCCAAGGTGGGGGATGGGAGGGGCCCAGGCGTCCGGGCAGGCGCTGCTTTCCGGGGGGGGCCTAACCCTGTTCTCTTTTTTTCTCTCTCTTTTTTTCTTTGTTATTCCTTTTTTTGGACTTTTCTGTTTTTTCCACTCGTTTTTGTTTTGCTTTTTCTTCTCTTGTTCTGTTTTTGTTTCTTGTTTTTTTTTCTTATTTCTTTAATTGAGTCACTTTTTGTGTCTTCTTTTTTGGGTATTTTGCTTTTTTTTTTCATTTTTTTTCTTTGACTTTCATTCAATTTTTTTCCTTTTTTTTTTGCTTTTTTTCCTCTATTTTCCCCTTTTTTGTTCTCTTTGTTTTCCCCTTTTTACCTTTCCTTTCCTTTTCCTTGTTTCTTTCTGGTTTTCCTTTTTTCCTATGTTTCCTTTTTTGGTTTTCTCTTTTTTGTTTTCCTTTTTTCTCCATTTTCCTCCCTTTTTCTCCTACTTTTTCCCTTTTCCCCCTCTTTCCCCCCTTTCCCCCCCTTTCCCTCCTTCTACATTTCCCTTTTTTGCCCTTTTCCCCCCATTTCCCCCCAGGCCCCCAGGGGACCCCCCCGGGGCGGCCCCGCAACCCCCCGGCACCCTTGTGTGATCCGGGGCAGAGGGTGACCCAAACCTGGGGTGTTTTGGGGGGAAACAAGGGGAATTGGGGGCTGTACAGGGGGTTTGTACAATACACGAGGGACCTGCCACCTGCCTCCGGTGCCTTCTTGGGGGAAAAATGGCCAAAAGTGGGGCTTGGGGGGGAAGCGCCACCAATTTGAGGCTGGGGGAGCACTGCTACTGGCTCTGTTGCCTTCTTGGGGGAAAAAATGGCTGAAGTGAGGTTTTGGGGGAAAACGTCATGGATTTTGGAGGGGAAAGGGGAGGTGCCGCAGCCCTGCTGCCCCAGTCATGAAATGGGGCTGAAAACCACCCGTTTTGGGAGCAAACCGGCTTAGTGGAAAGAAAATGATTTGGGGGGAGAGAACCTGGTTTGGAGAAAACTGACTTGGGGAGGGAAACAACAATTGGAGGAAATAAATCCAATTTGGGGCAGAAACCCCGTTTGCAGGGTGGGGGGCTGAATTTGGCAGGGTGATGACATCATCACCTGGGAGCTGCACCCCTCTCTGACATCATCACTTGGGCCCTGCCCCTTTGTGATGTCATTGACTAGGCCCCGCCCCCACAGCCATGATGCCAGGAGGGATTCCCCCCTCTGGGGCAGTGACATCATCACCTGGGCTTGCTCTTCCCGTACCCGGTTCTGACGTCAGAAGCCTGCCTGCCGCTGACGTTATCGGCGCGGTGCGGGCCGCGGCACTGATGTCACCGCGGCCCCTGTGATGTCATCAGTGCTGCACAGGAGGCCCCGCCCCCCGGAGTGCGCTGGGGGCGGGGCCTCAGGGCCAAGGGGCGGGTCCTGAACAGCGCGGAAGCCACGCCCCTCGGCTTAAAGCCCCGCACCACCGCCTCCGGGAGCCCCCCCTCCATATATGGGCGCCGGCCCCGTCCCCGCCCCTGCCCCTGGCCCCACATCGCCTCACCCGCCCCCTCCGCCAATCAGCGCGGGGCGCGGGGGAGGGCGGGGGAGGTGCGGCGCGCCCCCATTGGCCGGGCGCGGCCTTGGCGCCGCCGCTGCCCATTGGCCGGCGCGGCGGAGCGGGGGCGGGGCGGCGGCAGGGCCCGAGGCGGCGGGGCCGCGCCGCGCGGGAGAGCTGCCGCGCTCCTGAGGTGAGCGATAGCGCGGGGCGGGGGGCGCGTTACCGGGCCGGGTTACCGGGCGGGGGCGGGGTCTGCCGGGCGGGGCCGGGAAGGGGTCTGCGGGGCCGGGGGTGCTACGGAGGGGTTAACGGGGCTGGGGGGGCGGCTAAGGCGCGGCTAACGGGGCTGGGGGGGCCGGAGGGGGTTAACGGCGGCTGGTGGGGCCTAACTGGGGTGGGGAGGCCGCTACGGGGATTAACGGGGCCGAGCGGGGGCTGTGGAGGGGATAACGGAGATGGGGGAGGGGCCACGCCGCCTCACGCCGGTCCTTCCCCACTCCCGCAGCGCAGCGCCCCGCCCCAACGTTGCCATGGCGACGCCGGCGCACCCCTATTGGCCGCGGGAGCTGTTGTTGCCGGGCTACGTGCCGAGCGCGCGGCCCGGGTGGCAGTGCGCAGGCGCGGTGGCGGCGGGCTGCGCCGGGCTGATGGCGCTGGGCTGGGCGCTGGGCGGGGCCCGGGGCGGGCCCCGAGGCGGGGCCCCGTTGAGCCCCGCCCGCCGGCTGGTGCTGGGCTGGTTCCTGCTGTGCGCGGGGGTGCACGGGATACTGGAGGGCTGGTTCAGCCTCCGCCACGGCGACCTGCCCGCCGCCACCGGGCCGCTCGCCGCCGTCTGTGAGTCGCTGCGGGACGCCTGGGCCCTTGCGGGGGGGGCGCCTAGGTCCCTTGAGGGAGGGTATATGGGGCTGGGGGTTGTCCCCCGAACACCTGGGCTCCATGGGGGGCTGTGTGGTGGAGGGGAAGGGTCCCCCGGACACCTGGGTCCCGGTTGGCTTCCCAAATGCCTGGTTCCTTTGGGGGGCTGTGTGGAGGAGGGGAGGGGTCCCCGGATGCCCGGGTCCCTGAGGGGGTGGGTTATGTGGGGGAAGGGGATCTATCCAGACTCATGGGTCCCCTGGATGCCCCTTGGACACCTGTGTCCCTTGGGGGGGTGGGTTATGTGGGGAAGGGTGTCCTACCCCTGGATTCCTGGTCCCCACCCCCCCCAATATCTGGGCCCCCTGTTAATCCCATGTTGCCCACAGGGAAGGAGTATGCTAAGGCCGACAGCCGCTACATGACGTGAGTCGGGGTGCTGCTGTGGGGGGTGGTGTGAGGGGCCCAGGTGTCCGGGTGCTGACCCCCATCTCTTCCCACCCCCTGCAGGAGCGATGACTTCACGGTTGCCATGGAGACGGTGACAGCCTGGGCTTGGGGCCCCCTCAGCTTCCTCACCTTCCTCGCCTTCCTGCGGCGCCACCCTGCCCGCTTTGTGCTGCAGCTCGTCGTCTCCCTTGGTAAGCCCGGACGCCTGGGTCCCCTGGGTAGGGTCTTGGGGTGGAGTGGGGTCACATGGGGTGGGGGGGTCACCTGGGTCCCTGGGGACTACTGGGTCCCTCCTAGTGAGTGAGGCCCATGTGGGTGGGGCAACCCGGATGCCTGGATCCTAGGAGGGTGGGCCTGGACACCTGGGTCCTTCCTAGACCCCTGGGTGGAGTCACGTGTTGGGGGGAGGGGTGGGGGCAGCCTAGATGCCTGGGTCCTTCTTCCATCCCCAGAGGGGTGGTGAGCCATGGGGTGGGGGCTGCTAGGGGTGTGGGGAAACGCTCAAACGCCTGGGTTCCGCCGCACAGGGCAGCTGTACGGCGACGTGCTGTACTTCGCCACGGCGGCGCGGGCGGGCTGGGTGCATGCCGACCCCCGGCCCTACTACTTTTGGGGCTACTTCGTGGGGCTCAACGGGATCTGGGTGCTGGTGCCTGGTGCCCTCATCGCCGATGCCTGGCGCCACCTGGGCACTGCCCAGCGCACCCTCGACCGCCCCCGCCACAAGGGCCACTGAGCCCCGGACGCCTGGGCCCCCTCCCTCCTCGGGGCTGGCCCACCTGCACCGTAGCCGATGGGATCCTCTCTGCGGAGCACCAGCGACGGCATGGAGCGCACCCGGACACCTGGGTCCCGCTGCCTGGGTGCCTAGCTCCCCTCTTGGAGGGGGCGACTCGGATGCCTGGGTTCTCTCAGGGCATGGGGGAGGGGTGCTGGGGGTCTCCCCCCCCCCCCTTTTCCTTTTCAGACACGATTTTAATAAATGAAGGTGGAAATTGGAGCCGAGATAGCGTGTTGTGTTTGGCAGGGGTGCCCTGACGCCTAGGTCACGGGAGTGGGGGGGTTCCCCAGACGCCTGGGTCCCTTTTAGGGGGAGGGGGCTCAGCTGGTAGGGAGGGGGAGGGAAGGGGTGGCCCCTGGGGAGTGATTGACAGCCGCGGGGCGGAGTTAGGGGTAGGGCCACTGCGGCATCGTCCCGCCTCCTGCAGCTGCCATCCAATGGGAAATTAGGTCGCGGCCGCAGCCAATAGGCGCGGCGGAGGCGGGGCCAGGAAGCGGAGCCGACGAGGGGGAGGCGGGCCCGCCCCCGCGGGGAGCAGCCAATCGCAAGGCGGCGGAGGGGGTGGGCACGCCTTGGCCCGGCCCCCCTTCTCGCCCCACCAATCCGCGCGCCGCACGGCCGCCAGCCAATGGCGGTGCCTTCCGCGCGCGCGCGCCGTCGCCACGGCGACGCCGGGCCCGTCCCTCCTCCTCCTGCGAGGCGGGGCCGGGGCCGGGCAGGCGGAGCGAGGAGGTGCCGAGGGGGCGGGACTTCCCCCCGAGCGCTGTAGCCAATGGCGACGCGGCGTGTGCGGCGGCGCCCAATGGGCGCGGCGCGCGGGGCGGAAGCGAGCGCGCGCGGCGGCGGGGTCAGAGGGCGGCTCTGTTGATGTTGACACCAGGCCGGGGCCCTCGCGGCGGCGGCGGAGGCGAGGGTAGGGGAGGGGTGGGGGTGCTGGCCGCAGTACGGGCGCCGCCGAGGATCAAAAAGCCCCTGAGGCGGCGCAGCGCGCGGCCGCCCCGCGGCCTGCACCGGGCGGCGGCGGCGGCCGGTAACGGGGCGGGCGGGGGGGCGCCGGGGGGGTCCATGCGGCCGCCGCCATGACGATCCTGCCCAAGAAGAAGCCGTGCCCGGCCCCCGACGCCGATCCGGACGCCGGCCCCGATTCGCACCCGGAGCCGGGGCCTAGCGGCGGCGGCGGCGGTCCCAACGCGGAGGGCGGCGGCGGCGGCGGCGGCCCCCGACCTCGGGCCTCGCCGCCGCCGCCGCTGCGGGGCTGGGCGGCCGCCGGCGCCTCGCCGCCGCCGCCGCCCGCTGCCGCCGCCGCCGGCTCCGGGAACGGCGGCGGCGACGGCGGCCCCGGAGGGCTGCTGGGGCTGGAGGGGGCCGAGGCGCGCGGCGTCATGGCGGCGGCCGTGGTGGCGGCGGGCGGCGGCCCCGGGCTCAGCAAGCGGCGGCGGCGCGGCGGCCCCGGGCCCGGGCCCGGGCCCAGCGGCGGCGGCGGCAGCCCCGGCCCGGATGAGGCCGGCGGTGGCGGCTACAACAGCGAGGATGAGTACGAGGCGGCGCGGGTGGAGCTGGACCCGGCCACGGCCGAGCAGGTGCCGCCACCGGGGGGGACGCGGGGGACACTGGGGGGCACCGGCTGGCCTGGTTTTGCCCCCTTGCATCGTGGGGGTGGCGCGGAGTTGGGGGGGTCGCGCGAGTCCCCGTGTGACATGTGGGGCCTGATGGTGCCACACGTGTGTGACACGGGCTGGTGGTGTCATGTGTGTCCCCATGTGACATGTGGGGCCTGATGGTGCCACGCAGGTGTCATGGGTTGGGGGGTTGCACATGTCCCTGTGGGACATGTGGGGCCTGATGCTGGCACATGTGTGTGGTATGGGCTGACAGTGTCATGTGTGTTTCTGTGTGACACATGGGGCTGGCACCACCACATGTCTGTGCTGCCGTGTGTGTCCCTGTGTGACACAGGAGCTGGGGGTGCCACATGCATCCCTGTATGGCCCGGGGAGGTGGCACTTCTACATGCATGTGACACAGGGTGCTGGCACTGTCCCGTCTGTCATAGGAGGGCCCCCGGGCCCCCCTGCCTGTCCCTGCGTCCCACAGGGGCTGGTCACTGTCACGCATGTGCCGTCCCATTGTGCAGGGAGGGTGGCGCTGTCACATGCATGTCACCATGTCCCACAGGGGACTGTGCAAGGGTGGGTACATTATGTCACGTGTGCCTGTCACCCGTGTCCTGGCCGTGTTGTGTGTGTGTGTGTCTGGTCGAGGGCTGCTGCCACGTGTGTCATTGCATGATGTGGAAGAAGCATGTCCCTGTTGCGCGTGTCTTCATGTCATGCAGGGCCTTGCCCTTATGTCACATGTGAGGCCTTGTTAGATGCGGCCTCATGTCACACAGGGTTGCGTCCTTGTGTTGCATGTGCACGTACAGGGTTGTGTTGTGCAGGGACGTGGCCTCATGTCACATGCGTCCTCGTGTTACTTGTGTCCCGTGGGGGCTGGTCTCTGTCCCGCGTGCCCTGGCATGGTGCAGGCTGCTGGTGGGGTGGGGGGTCCTGCCCGGATGCTGGGGCCCCGGCTGAGCCCAGCTCTGTCTCCAGCAGGAGCACCGGTTCGAGAAGGCACTGCGCGAGAAGAAAGGCTTCATCATTAAGCGCATGAAGGAGGATGGCGCCTGCCTCTTCCGGGCCGTGGGTGAGCCACCGCTGTCCCGTGTCACCCCACTGCCATCCCGTGTCACCCCACAGTCATCCCAATGCTGTTCCGTGTCACCCTGTGGCCGTCCTGTGTCACCCCGCGGCCGTCCTGCAGCCGTCCTGTGTCACCCCACATCTGTCCTGCATCTCTCCTGTGTCACCTCGCGTCACACCCTGTGCCCATCCCGCGCTGCCTCCCCTGCACGTTCGCCCGCCCCAGGCGCCCGGGGCAGGGACCCAGGCATCCGGGCGCAGGCACTGACCCCGCGCCCCGTTGCTGTCGCGCTGTCCCCCACCTGCAGCCGACCAGGTGTACGGAGACCAGGACATGCACGAGGTGGTGCGCAAGCACTGTATGGACTACCTGGTGAGTGGCCCTGTGTTGCTGTCCCCACCCCTGCCAGGCCCTGTCCCCCTGGCATTCCCACGTGTCCACTGGGGTCCCCCATGTCCTCTGCCAGGCTGGATCCCCCTGGGGTCCCCCTGTGTTCCCTGGTGTCCCTTGCCAGACTGTGTCCCCCTGGGGTCCCCTCAGTCCCCCCAGTTGTTCCGTGCCACCTTGGGGCTGTCCTCATGTCCCCAGGGTCCCCCTGTGCTCCCCAGTGTCCCCAGGGCTGCCCTGGGGTCCTCGGCATCCCTAGTTGTCCCCTGCCACCCTGGTGTCCCCTCTGTCCCCTCTGGGGGGGGTCCTGGCGGTGGCAGTCCCCGTGGTGGCGTGGCCCAGCGCTGGTGGCCCGCACAGATGAAGAACGCCGACTACTTTTCCAACTACGTGACGGAGGACTTCACCACCTACATCAACCGCAAGCGCAAGAGCACCTGCCACGGCAACCACATTGAGATGCAGGCCATGGCCGAGATGTACAACCGCCCCGTGGAGGTCTACCAGTACGGCACTGGTGAGTGATATGGCCATGGGGTGGTGGAGGAGCAGGATGTGGACACCAGGGTCCACGGGGTGGTGGTGAGGTCCCCGGTGTCCGTGGGGGTCCCTGGGGTGCTGACGTGGGGGTCCCACAGAGCCCATCAACACCTTCCACGGGATCCAGCACAACGAGGACGAACCGATCCGGGTGAGCTACCACCGTAACATCCACTACAACTCCGTGGTGAACCCCAACAAGGCCACCATCGGCGTGGGGCTGGGGCTGCCTTCCTTCAAGCCGGGGGTGAGTTGCAGGAGGGGGTCGCCGTGGGGTTAGGGGGGTCCCGGTGGCCACCGTGGGGCTGGGAGAGTCCTTGGGGCCACCATGGAGCTGGGGGATCCCATGGGCTACCATGGGGTTGTGGAGATGCCTCAGGCCACCATGGGGCTGGGGGGGGGGTCCCTGAGGAGGCCATGGGGCCACTGTGGGCCTGGGGGTCCTCAGGGTGTCTGTGGGGCGTGGGCTACCTGAGGCGGGGGTGTGCACCAACCTAGCCCCACTCCCATGGGCTGTGCATGGTGGGGGTCAGGCTCTAACGGTGGGGGCGTGGCCTGCTGGGGGTGTGACAGGGTAAGGCTTGCTCTAAGGGGCGTGGCCTATCTTGGCCCCACCCCCACCTGGCAGGCATAACCCAGAGCTCTGTGTGTACAGGGGGGAGGCTGTGTCCATGGGGCGTGGCCTGGCACATGGGGCGTGGCCCACTCTGGCCCCACCCCCTCAGGTGGCTGGCATAGCCCAGGGGCTGTGTGTAGGGGGGTGGTCGGGGGCGTGGTCTGGCGGAGGGGGCGTGCCCGAGCGTGGCCCCGCCCCCAGCTGGCAGAGCAGTCGCTGATGAAGAGCGCCATCAAGACGTCGGAGGAGTCGTGGATCGAGCAGCAGATGCTGGAGGACAAGAAGCGGGCTACCGACTGGGAGGCCACCAACGAGGCCATCGAGGAGCAGGTGGCCCGTGAGTCCTACCTCCAGTGGCTGCGCGACCAGGAGAAGCAGGCCCGCCAGGTGGGGGCGGCCCCCGCGCGTCCCCTCTCCGCCGCCAGGCCCCCAGCCACCCTGCGTCACCCCCTGCAGGGCCCCCGCCCTTCCCAAGGGGGGTCTGTGTCCCCCTATGTCACCCCCACAGGGTCCCCGCCCTTCCCAAGGAGGACCCCATCCCCCCGTGTCACTCCTCCCACAGGGTCTATGCCCCCCCATCCCCCTTAGTGGGGTCCCTCTCCCCTCTGTGTCCCCCCAGCAGGGTCCTTGTCCCCAGGGATCCCCCTGTGTCCCCTCTAACAAGGTCTGTCCCCCCCCAAGAGGGTGCCTGTCCCCTCGCTGTCCCCTCTCATGGGGTCCCTGTCCCCGGGGTCTCCTCCTCCCCATCCCAGCAGGGTCCCTGTCCTCTATCCCCCTGCTGGGCTCCATCCCCGTGTCCCCCGAGGCACTGAGCTGTTCCCCCCCCCCCCCCCCCGCCCCGGTCGCAGCCCCGCAAGGCCAGCGCCACGTGCAGCTCGGCCACGGCGGCAGCAGCCAGCGGCCTGGACGACTGGAGCGGCCGCTCGCCCAGGCCCCGCAGCGCCGCCCCCTCGCCGGAGCACCCTGGGCTGCACCCTGAGGCACCGGGGGGGCCCAAGCCCCCCTCACCCGCCACCCCTGCCCCGCTGCCTGGCAAGCCCCCCTCGCCTTGCGCCCCAGGTGGGTGCCCCCAGCAGGCAGCTGGGGGGAGGCCGAACGGGGAGAGATGGGGGCTGAGGGGGGGACCTAAACTGGGTGATATGGGGCCTGGGGGGTCCTAAGGTGGGAGTTACAGGGGGCTGGAGCAGGTGGGGGGTCGCAAGCTGGGAGTTATATCATGCTGGAGGGTCTGGGGGGGGGGTCCCAATTGGGGAGTTATGGAGAGCTGGGGGGTTCTAAACTGGGTGTTATGGGGGGCTGGGGGGTCCCAAACTGGGTGCTATGGGGGGTTGGGGGGTTGAGGAGTCCCCAACTGGGAGATATGGGTGCTGGGAGGTCCTAATGTGGCAGTTATGGGAGGGTGGGGAGTCCCAAACTGGGAGTTATGTCATGCTGGGGGGACCCAAACTGGGAGATACGGGGTGCTGGGGGTCCCAAACTGGGAGGTATGTGAGTGGGAGGATCCCAAATTGGGTGTTACGGGTGCTGGGGCCCACAGGGTGGGTGCCATGGGGCAGAGGGATTGCTCTGGGTGCTGCCCCACACCCCCCCGGTGCCCCCCAGGGACCAGCAGCCAGCTGGGGGCTGGCGGGGGCCGTGCCACCCCCCCCCTGGTGTCCCTCTACCCCGCGCTGGAGTGCCGCGCCATCATGCAGCAGATGTCCCCCACCGCCTTCGGTGAGCCTCCCCCCCCCCCGCAAAACGCTGA
The DNA here is from genome assembly GCF_040807025.1 of Struthio camelus. Lineage (NCBI taxonomy): Eukaryota > Metazoa > Chordata > Aves > Struthioniformes > Struthionidae > Struthio > Struthio camelus. Next base: position 305,411 of record NC_090979.1, on the reverse strand, counting down.
GCCCAGGTGTCCGGAGACCCCCATCCAGTTTGGGGATGTTAATTGGGGTTTTAGGGGCCTCAGTTTGGGGAGGGTCTCAGTTTTGGGGGGCTCAATTTGGGGACGTTTCTGTTTTGGGACCTCCAAGAAACCCTCGTAAAATGAGCACCCCCAGTTGTGGGGAGGGGTCAAACTTGGGGTCTTAATTTGGATTTCAGGTTTTGGGGGTTGCTGAATTGGGGATCCCAATTTGGGAAGTTTCAGATTTGGGGGGGGGGTCTTAGTTTAGGGGATTTCAGAGATTTCAATTTTAGGACTTTCAGATTTGGGGGTTTTGGGGTCCCAGTTTTCAGGGGGATCCTACTTGGGAACTTAATTTGCGTTTCAGGTTTGGGGGAGTCTTAGATTTGCAGATCCTAATTAGAGGGTTTTTAGGAGTCTCAGGTTTGGAGATCTCGATTTGGGGGGTTTCAGATGTTGCAGTTTTGAGGGGGGGTGTCTGTAGTTGGGGGTCTCAATTTAGGAGTTTTCAGGAATCTCAAGTTTGGGAGGTCAATTTGGTGAGCTATGGGGGAGGTCCCAGTTTGGAGGGTCTCAATTTGGTGGGCTTTGGGGGGGGGTCTCAGGATTGGGAGGGGTCCTAGTTTTGCAGGATCTCAATTTGGGGAGGTGTCGGGGGGGGTTCAGGTTTGGGGCCTAAATTTGGGAGGGCTTTTGAGGCCTTTCCCCCCCTAATTTCTTCTCCTTTTTCCCACCTCCTTTTTTTCCCCTTCCTTTTCCCCCACCACCTTCTTTTCTGTGGGGTCCCGTCTCCCTGCTGTGACCCCCCCCCCCAAAATATTTGGGGGGGCTCCACAGGCCTCAACGACTGGGAGGACGACGAGATCCTGGCGTCGGTGCTGGCCGTGTCGCAGCAGGAGTACCTGGAGGCCATGAAAACCTCCCGCCACAGAGACCCCGCCACCGACAAGAGTTGATATTGAACCCCCGGACTGCGTGCCGCCCCCCCCCCCCCCCCAAGAAAGAAAAAACCCACCTGACAAAGGGACCTCTAGGCGCAACACCCCCCCCCCAAAAAAAACCCAATCACCGCTGGCATTTGGGGGGGGAACCCCCGTTTTTGTGGGGCGCCTCCTGGCCGAGGAGGGGTGGGGGGGCCACAGCGCTGGACGCCGCGGGACAAAGATCGTCTTTTTTTGTTGTTTGTGGGGAGGGGGGTCTGCAAAAAGGCTGCCCCCCCCCAAAAAAAAGGGGAGGGTTTTGGGGAGGGGGTGGGCTCTGGTTTTTGGAGGGGCTCCCCCTTTTTTCCCAGGTGGGGGGGGAGGGAGGGGGTTGCCCTTCCGTGGGGGGATAATTTGGGGCCACCCGGGGGGGGGGTTGCCCTTTCTGGGGGGAGGAGGGGAATTGGGGGCCACCCAGGGGTGGGGGGTTACCCTCTTGCAGCCCCCCCCCACCCCGGGGTGGGGGAGGGGTGCCCCCCCAGCACCCCCTCTACACCCCATTATTAAACCAATACCCAGCAGCCCGGCGATCTCTTAATTAAGGAGGGGGGGGTTAGGGGGCTCCCCCACCCCTCAGCTGGGGCCTGGCAGTGTTTGGAGGAGGGAGAAGGGCTGTTTTAGGGTGCCCCATCCCCTTTTTGGGGGGATAAGGGCTGTTTTGGAGGACTCTGGGCCTTTCTAGGGGTCTCAAGGCTGTTTTGGGGATGCTGAGGCAGTTTTAGGGGACCCCTGCCCTCATTTTGGGGGGGCCCAGGATTGTTTTGGGGAGGCCTGAGTCCTTTTGGGGTGAGCCTAGTGCTGTTTTTGGGATGCTAAAGTCGTCAGGGGTACACTAGGCCCCTGTGAGACATGTCTTGAGTGGCTTTGGGCCATTTTGGGGCGCACAAAGCCCTTTTGTGGCCGTTTTGGGGACCCTGGGCCGGTTTAGAGCTTTCAGGGCTGGTTCCAGCCCTCCTTTTCCTCGGAGCGCCTAGCGGTTGCCGTGGCGACGCGTCGCGGGCTGATGGCACTATGGGCAGAGCGAATCGGCGCTGGCGACTTGTCACGTAGCCGTGGGGCTTGCCGGGAGCTGTAGTTTTTTGTCCCCAGAGTGAGGAGGCGGCTTTTGCAACGTCATTTCCGGGCGCGGCGGAAGGGAGCGGCGCGGCGGGCCGTCCCGGCGACCGGCCGGGGCCGGGGCCGGGGCGGCGGGAGGGGTCGGGTCTGGCCGGGCCCAGCGAGCGGCGGAGCTCTCCCGGGGGGGCCGTCGGCGTCCCCGCGGGCCGCAGGGGCAGCTCCGAGCGGCAGCGGCTCGCCGAGCTCCGCGTCGCCGCCGTTACGTGCCCGTTAACGTGCCGTTACCGGCCCTGGCGCGCCGCTGCGTGTCCGTTGTGTTCCCTTGAGCTAGTGTGTCGCTGGCGTGCCCCCCGTCCATCTCTGTCAGGGGCCGGGGGGAGCCAGGGCCGAAGGCCCAGTGGCCCAAAACTGCCTCTTTTTGCAGCGTTTCACCGCCCTTACCGCGCCTCCGCCTCAGTCCCGGACCCGGGGCCAATTTGGGCGCGTTTAGGCACTCGGGATTTCCACTTTTTCGGGTCTATAAACCTCCCGCCATGCTGGTTTGGGGCTGAGAAGGGTTTTTTTCCCCAACTTTTAATGAACGGGGGGGGGGGGCCCAGCCCCCGGCTACCGGGGGTGGGGGGAGCTTCATTTGCGCCCATTAATTAATAAACGACTGCTTCGTGCGCCGCGTCTGCCTTCAGGGTGCCCGGGTCTATCGCGATATGGGGGTGGGAGGGAGTATTGGGGTGGGGGGGCCGGGTCTATAGCGATACGGGGATGCAGAGGGGTAGTGGGGTGGTGGGGAGGCTCGTAAGGGTTGAGGCTGTCACGATATGGGGGTGTGAAGTGATAGTGGGGTCCCGACTATCGCGATAGGGGGCGGGGGCGCTACCAGGCCCGTGGGAGACCCGGGGCCGTCGCGACAGGGCGGGGGGGAGGGGAGGAGGAGCGGCGCCGACGCGTCTCCATGGCGAAGGGGGCGGGGCCGCGCCGGGAGGCGTGGCTCCCCATTGGCGGGAGGGGCCGCAGCTGTCCTGCCCCCGGCTCGGGGGGGGGGTTGCGGCGCATGCGCCGAGCGCGCGCGGGCGGCATGGAGCTGCGCGGGGGGGCGGCGGCGGGCGCGAGGCCGACGGGTGAGGGGGGAGGGGGGTTTCTGAGGGGAACCCGGGGGGTTTCTGAGGAAAAAGTGGGAGGGTTCGGGACGGGGGGGGAGGGGGGCCGTTTTAGGGTTTTTTTTTTGAGGGGAAACTGGGGGGTCCCGACGGGTCTCTGAGGAAAATGTGGGGAGGGGTCGGGGCGGAAGGGGGCATAGGGGGTCCCAGGGGAGTTTCTGAGGGGAAGTTGGGGGTCCTGGAGGCTTTCTGAGGTAAAAGTGGTGGGTTTCGGAGCGGGAGGGAGCATAGGGGGTCCGGGGGGGTGGTTCTGAGGGGAAAGTGGAGGGTCCCGGGGGGGAAAGGGTGGTTTCGGGATGAGGGGGGTTCTGAGGGGGTTGTCGGGGCAGGGGAAAAGTCTGAGGAAGTCCTTGGGGGGGGGGTCACAAAGCAGTCAGGGTCATGGGCTGTGGGGTCTGAGAGGGACTTGGGGTCCCTGAGGGGGGCCCTAATGACCCCTGGGGACCCCCCCCAAAGACATAGGTAGGAGGAAAAAGAGACGCAAAAAGGAGAAGAAATGGAAACCAGCCCCGGGGTGAGTGGGGTCCAAGCAGTGTCACAGGGGTCCTGACTCCCCCAGAGCCCCCCAAAACCCTTTGGGGGAGGGGAGGAGTGGGGTAGACCTGGGGTGGTGGGGTGTCCCTCTTCCCTGAGGGGGGGACAAACAGAGCCCCCCCCTTCCCTAGGGGGATTCCTGGAGCAGCCCCTCCCCCACGTCAGAGCTATTTTTAACCCCGCAGTGCCCGAGGCTGTGAAGTCATTTCTATTTTGGGGGGGTGATATCCCAGCATGCCTTGTGCCTCACCCCCCCAGCTGGTTTGGGGGGCCTCTGTGGCCTCCTGACACTCTCCTGGGACCAGACCCCCCCCTTGGGACCACCCTTAAAGCTCCCCCCCTGATATGGAGGAGACCCCTGAGAGGACCAGGTATATGGTGCAGGGGCATCCCGAATGCCTGGGTCCCCCCAGGATGGGGGCATCCTGGATGCCTGGGTCCCCTGGCTCTCGGGGGTGTGGGGAGCCCAGACACCTGGGTCCCCATCCTGGCTCTTCCTCCCCCTGCCAGGACCCCCAGCCCCCCTGAGGATGCATCGCCAGAGACCCCCCCTCCCCTTCCCCCACTGCTGGGGGGACTCCTGGGCTCGGATGAGGGGGAGCAGGAAGATCCCCGTGACTACTGCAAAGGTGGGGGCAGGAGGCCCGGGTGCCTGGGTCTGCAGCGGGCAAGGTGGGGGGCAACAGATAGCACTGAGGGAGTGGGACAGGGTCCCCAGGCTGCTCGGTCCCCTGGGTAAGGGGGTATGTGGGGTGGAGCCTGAACATCTGGGTCCCCCGGGGGGCAGGGGGTGGAGTAGGGGAGTGTGCCTGGACACCCAGGTCCCTGGACTGCCCCCCGCTCTGTTGTGTCCCCCCTCTGCAGGCGGGTATTACCCTGTGAGGATCGGGGACCTCTTCAATGGGCGCTACCATGTCGTGCGCAAGCTGGGCTGGGGCCACTTCTCCACCGTCTGGCTGTGCTGGGACATCCGGTGAGTGCCCGGACACCTGGGTCCCCCCGAGAAGAAGAGAGGATCATGGGGGCACAGGCAGAAGCTGAACTCCTGGGTCCTCTCTCCCTGCAGGCAGAAGCGCTTTGTGGCGTTGAAGGTGGTGAAAAGTGCCCCTCACTACACCGAGACAGCCCTGGACGAGATCAAACTCCTCAAATGTGTGAGTTGCCGTCCAAAACCCATAGTCTCCCCCTCAAGCCTCCTTGAGACCCCCCAAAACCCATGGTCATCCCCCCGCAAATCCCACCAGGGCTCCCCCTAACCACCTTCCCCGCCCCCCAGGTCCGTGACTCGGACCCCAGCGACCCCAAGCGGGAGAACATCGTGCAGCTCATCGACGACTTCAAGATATCAGGGGTCAATGGCGTCCGTATCCTTTCCAGGGACCCAGGCGTCCAAGTTCACCCCCACCCCCAATCTGGAAACCTGAGTGCCCGGGCCTCACTCTCCCCGCACCCCCCGAGGACCCAGGCACCTGGGCCCCGCCCTGCCCCCCTCCCCAAGGACCCAGGTGTCCCAGTGCTCCTTGACTGCCCAGATGTGTGCATGGTGCTGGAGGTGCTGGGCCACCAGCTGCTGCGCTGGATCATCAAGTCCAACTACCAGGGGCTGCCCCTGCCCTGTGTCAAGAGCATCGTGCGCCAGGTGAAGGGGTGGCCCCCACATCCCCAGGGGGCCCCCAAACCCCTCGGG